>NC_090649.1:335674962-335829962 GCF_040937935.1 Hyperolius riggenbachi | reverse complement strand
TGTGTACATGTGCTGTTATGTGCGTTTATACATAACCTGTCCAGTGGTGTGGTGCCTGTCCATCTTCCGTCTCTCTTCTATTACCTACATACACGCTGGCTGCTAAGGCATAGCTCACTGGTGCTTGATGTCACACACGCCCCAGGCTGGCAGCATGTCTGTGGCTCATAGAAGACAGACAAACCAATGCGGCACAGCCAGGACAGGTAATGCTCATTACATACATGCACATTGTGTCTCCCACACAACACCTAGCAACTGACAGTGCATTAGAAATTCTCCAAATCCTGGCTACCACATATCTCTGCTGGTCTATGTACAGTGCAGGCAGAGGGAAATTTCTACTCTGTGCTCCCAGACCTGCAAGTCTGTCACCAGCACGTTTAGCACTGTCCCTCCTCCACACTCTTTTCCCTGTCTCTGCCAAAATCTGCTCTGCTCTCTCCTGTCTGCATGCCTCTCCCCTCCTGTTCCCACCAGGACAACTCCTCTCTTTGTCCTATCGACTCCTGGCTTATCTATCATCACCAGCTGTCAGTTCCCCTTTCAATCTCCACTGTGCCTCTCTCCCTTGCTCTTGATGTCCCTCCTCGGCTTCTCTCCCTCCTCTCTACTACACTCCTGGCTTATCTGTCCACCCTCTCACTTCCCTCTTGCCGTTCCTCTCAGCTCCCGCTGCTGTAGCTGTCCTGTCAGAATTTGTCTCTTCCCTGTGCGCCTCTTGATGACTCACAGTGTAAACAACAAAAGCAGCAGGAACTCTCGCGAGTGTAGGGGGAATTTGCATGAAGCAGGAGAAGGTCTCTCAATGCTCTTTGGGAGTTTGCCGGGCATTGCCGACAGGCTAAGTCACAGGGGGTGGGGCTTATTCATTAATTCTATATTATAGTGTATTTACATATTTTTGTACATTTATTGTCCTTTTTTTGCCTACAATTTTTAATAAGTATTGCAATGCTCTTTTTTGATATTCTGAGGTCAGTTCCTCTTTAAGACTTCGCTGGGGATACCATCGAGTCCAGGGGCTTTTTTATTGGGCGGTGAGTGTATGGTTGGTTCAAGTTCATCTAAGCTAATGGGGGCGTCAAGTAGCTCAGCCTGATCTGGGGAGAGACGAGGAAGGGAAATCTCGGATAGGAAAATCTCGGCCTCCTCACGGGAGAAGGTAGATTTGGCAGTGTATAGGTCCTGAAAATATGAAGCAAATCTTTTATTAATGGGAACTGGGCCTGTGATTAAAGTAGAATTCGTGTCTTTAATACTACTAGTAACACCTGTAGAGTTCCTGTCTTTGGCCATTCTAGCCAGAAGTGTACTCGTCCTCTCACCCTGTTCGTAGAAGGTTTATTTATAAAAAAAAAAAAAATAAAAAAAAAAAAAAGGCTTTGGCCCGGGCCTTCTCTTTTAATATACGGGTAAGTTGGGACTGCGCCCCCTTCCAGGCACTCTCATTCACACCAGAGGGGTCCAGAAGGTACGCTTGCTCTAGCGCAGGGATTTGAGACTGAAGATATGAGACATGTATAGATTGTTTAGTCTCTCTTTTGTGGTGTGATATGGCACTGATGAGGAGACCTCGCAGATATGGTTTAAAAGTATTCCAGACGAGTGCCCTGTCCTTTTCATCCTTGTGTATATGGAAGAAAAGTGTCAACTTATCTACTGAGAAGCAACCTACTCTAATCGAAATTCAAATGAACTCTAATGACTTCACCTGTGACCGCGGGAAAGGGGGGGGTTAACTCACCCAGAAGTCTTCAGGCCATCTGTCACAGGAGCCCTAGTGGTCAGACTGCAAATTACCTTCCAATTGGTTTCAGCACACAGACCATGCAAGCTGCGGTCGCGATCTTTGCGCAGAAACTGACAAATTTGGGCAGCAGCCCGACCAGAAGGGAGCCTGTGAGGTTACGGTGATTACAACTTACACAGTATCTCAGGGTATCTGCTACCACCACTGGTATGGGCCAGTGGACCCGACTGACTAGTCCTGCAAATAAAAACAGTTAAACACACTTTATTCTGTCTGGCTAGTAACAGTAGCCTCTCTTCAGAAATCTGGTTCAGTTTGTGCGGCTGAGAAGCAGGGTAGCGGAACAGTGAATGACTTTGATGAAGTTTTTATTCACGGGCAATTGAAATAATATATACAATCAATCATTAAAATCAACAATTGAGACATTAATAGCGTAGTATGAAAAGAAAAGGAAAAAAAATACTTAGGGTTTGTGGAAATATGTCCGTTCTGGGAAAATTCATCATTTTAACCCCTGGAGACAGTTTGGCTGGCTCCTGGGGCAGCTTCCTCTAGCTGAACAAAATTTTGGTGCCTTTGGCTAATTAACATCTACGTGAGATCAGTTAGGTGTCACCTGGTTCCCAGAACAGAAAAGGGAATTAATGCCTCCATGTTCTTCTGCCTTCCCCAGGGAATATGTCTAAGCTAATTAACAAATCAAAAGACATCCTGCACCTAAATTGGGGGCAGAGGAGAAAACTTGTATTTAAAAAAAAAAAAAAAAAAAAAAAAAAAAAAAAGTCAGTTCTGCTCGCTGCAATGACTGGCAGATCTGACCAAGAAATCGACGGCGAATCTTCCAGATTCGCCTACGTTCCTCCCGGCTATTCCATGACATCTGGGAGAAAGAGAAACTCCAGGTTGCTACAGGTAGCCCCTACACAACCAATCCAGATTCTATTGATCTGAATCGCAATCGATACAGAGAATCGATTGCGATCACATTTTCTTCACGGGTGGTTCTACGACGCGTCTGCGGCCCCGCAACTGTCTGTGACACCATCTGCATTCCATTATCCTTTGGTCACAGGTAAAGTCATTAGACTTCATTTGAATTTCGAATTCGAGTAGGTTGCTACTCGAAAGCCCATCCCTGGTTGTGTGTACAGAAATGTAATATAACAGATTGATAGAATAAATTAGGTTACTTTTTACTGCAAGTGTATGGGCCCTACTACATTGGATACATACTGGGGTGCCAGTCCCAGTGGTGATCGCACCTCGGCTCCAACAAGAACATTTGTATGGCTTAAAGAGACTCTGTAACATTAAAAACATCCCCTGGGGGGTACTCACCTCGGGTGGGGGAAGCCTCCGGATCCTAATGAGGCTTCCCACGCCGTCCTCTGTCCCACGGGGGTCTCTCCGCAGCCCTCCGAACAGCCGGCGACTGTGCCGACTGTCATTTCAATATTTACCTTTGCTGGCTCCAGCGGGGGCGCTGTGGCGGCTTTCCATTCCGAACTACACGGAAATACCCGATCTCATTCGGGTCCGCTCTACTGCGCAGGCGCAGGAAACTTGCGCCTGCGCAGTAGAGCGGACCCGACGGCGATCGGGTATTTCCGTGTAGTTCGGAATGGAAAGCCGTCAGAGCGCCTGCGCAGGAGCCAGGAAGGTAAATAATGACGTCACCGCTGCCCGGACTCCACGGAGGGCTGCAGCGAGACCCCTGACGGATGGAGGACGGCGTGGGAAGCCTCATTAGGATCCGGAGGCTTCCCCCACCCGAGGTGAGTACCCCCCAGGGGATATTTTTATGTTACAGTTCCTCTTTAACTACTTGCTGACCGCTCCACGCTAATTGGCGTGAACGCAGCCCCAGGACTGTTCCACGCTGATTGGCGTGAACGGCCTTCTATGAGGCTAGCAGAAGATCACGTACCAATGTGCGTGCATCTCCGCTTGGAAGGCGGAGCTCTGCCTTCAGTCTCCCAGCGGCAATCAACGCTTAAACTGTTAGACGGCGAAACTGACGTCTAATTGGGCTGTACACGTGTGACACGGCTGTCTCCCTGGGGTACACAGAAGTGATAGGCTGAAGCCTATCACAGCCGATCGCTGTGAAATGCAGGCGGAGGGAGGAACCTGGGGAAAAAAAGAGTACATTTATTTTAAAATACGAAAAATTATAGATCTATATATCTCTCTCAGCTGGAGAGCGATCAGTAAGCTCTGTTGGGGGGGAGGGGGGGGTGGAAATCACTTGTGTGGCCCTGCAGCGAGCCCTTAAAGCTGCAGTGGCCCAATTGAAGAAAAATAGCTTGGTCTTTAGGGGGTTTAACCACCCTGGCGTTCTATTAAGATTGCCAGGGAGGCTGCGGGAGGGTTTTTTTTTAATAAAAAAAAACTATTTCATGCAGCCAACTGAAAGTCGCCTCCGACAGGAAAGAGCGCGGCTCCCTATAACGGCGATCTGTATCGCCGTTACCAAGGGAACCGCTCTTTCCTGCCCCTGCATCGTCACAGCAGCAGCGCCTGGCGCGCTGCTGTGATACACGCTGAAAAGTTTAAGAAGAGGAACGCGGATTAGGAAGCGGCCGCTGCCTGCAGGTAATAGCAGCGGCGGCCGCGGGGGGAGCGGGGAGGGGGGGAGCGGGGCGCGGAACACCCACCACTATACCACCAGGGAAGACTCGCATACAAGCCGACCCCCCAACTTTTGACCCCCTTTTTGGGGGTCAAAAATTCGGCTTGTATGCGAGTATATACGGTAGGTAATTTAACCACTTAAGGACCAGAGCCTTTTTTTTTTCCATTCAGACCACTGCAGCTTTAACGGTTTATTGCTCGGTCATACAACCTACCACCTAAATGAATTTTACCTCCTTTTCTTGTCACTAATACAGCTTTCTTTTGGTGCTATTTGATTGCTGCTGCGAATTTTACTTTTTATTATATTCATCAAAAGACATGAATTTTGTCAAAAAAATGATTTTTTTTTACTTTCTGTGCTGACATTTTTCAAATAAAGTAAAATTTCCTATACATTTGAGCGTGAAAGTTATTCTGCTACATGTCTTTGATAAAAAAAAAAAACATTCAGTGTATATTTATTGGTTTGGGTAAAAGTAATAAAAACTATTGGAATTGGTTTGGGTAAAAGTTATAGCGTTTACAAACTATGGTGCAAAAAGTGAATTTTCCCATTTTGAAGCATCTCCTACTTTTATGAGCACCTGTCATGTTTCATGAGGTGCTTAAATTCCAGGATAGTATAAATACCCCCCAAATTACCCCATTTTGGAAAGAGGACATCCCAAAGTATTCACTGAGAGGCATGGTGAGTTCATAGATTTTATTTTTTGTCACAAGTTAGCGGAAAATGACACTTTGTGACAAAAAAAAGGGAAAAAAAGTTTCCATTTCTTCTAACTTGCGACAAAAAAAAAATGAAATCTGCCACGGACTCACTATGCTCCTTTTTGAATACCTTGAAGTGTCTACTTTCCAAAATGGGGTCATTTGTGGGGTGTGTTTACTGTCCTGGCATTTTGGGGGGTGCCTAATTGTAAGCACCCCTGTAAAGCCTAAAGGTGCTCATTGGACTTAGGGCCCCTTAGCGCAGTTAGGCTGCAAAAAAAGTGCCACACATGTGGTATTGCCGTACTCAGGAGAAGTAGTATAATGTGTTTTGGGGTGTATTTTTACACATACCCATGATGGGTGGGAGAAATGTCTCTGTAAATGACAATTTTTAGATTTTTATTTTATTTTTATTTTTTTTTAACACACAATTGTCCATTTACAGAGATGTTTCTCCCACTCAGCATGGGTATGTGTAAAAATACACCCCAAAACACATTATACTACTTCTCCTGAGTACGGCGATACCACATGTGGCTTTTTTTGCACCCTAACTGCGCTAAGGGGCCCAAAGTCCAATGAGTACCTTTAGGATTTCACAGGTCATTTTGCGACATTTGGTTTCAAGACTACTCCTCACGGTTTAGGGCCCCTAAAATGCCAGGGCAGTATAGGAACCCCACAAATGACCCCATTTTAGAAAGAAGACACCCCAAGGTATTCCGTTAGGAGTATGGTGAGTTCATAGAAGATTTTATTTTTTGTCACAAGTAAGCGGAAATTCATTTTGTTTGTTTTTTTCACAAAGTGTCATTTTCCGCTAACTTGTGACAAAAAATAAAATCTTCTGTGAACTCACCGTACTACTAACGGAATACCTTGGGGTGTCTTCTTTCTAAAATGGGGTCATTTGTGGGGTTCCTATACTGCCCTGGCATTTTAGGGGCCCTAAACCGTGAGGAGTAGTCTTGAAACCAAATGTTGCAAAATGACCTGTGAAATCCTAAAGGTACTCATTAGACTTTGGGCCCCTTAGCGCAGTTAGGGTGCAAAAAAGTGCCACACGTGGTATCGCCGTGCTCAGGAGAAGTAGTATAATGTGTTTTGGGGTGTATTTTTACACATACCCATGCTGAGTGGGAGAAATATCTCTGTAAATGGACAATTGTGTGTAAAAAAAAAAAAATAAATAAATAAAAAAATTTTCATTTACAGGGATATTTCTCCCACCCAGCATGGGTATGTGTAAAAATAATGACCCCCCAAAACACATTATACTGCTTCTCCTGAGTACGTCAATACCACATGTGTGGCACTTTTTTGCAACCTAGGTGCGCTAAGGGGCCTAACGTCCTATTCACACGTCATTTTGAGGCATTTGGATTCTAGACTACTCCTCACGGTTTAGGGCCCCTAAAATGCCAGGGCAGTATAGGAACCCCACAAGTGACCCCATTTTAGAAAGAAGACACCCCAAGGTATTCTGTTAGGAGTATGGTGAGTTCATAGAAGATCTAAGAAAATGAAACTTTGTGAAAAAATAATAAAAATCAATTTCTGCTAACTTTTGACAAAAAATAAAATCTTCTATGAACGCTTCATACACCTAACAGAATACCTTGGGGTGTCTTTTTTCTAAAAAGGGGTCACTTGTGGAGTTCCTATACTGCCCTGGCATTTTACAGGCCCAAACCCGTGAGTAGTCTGGAAACCAAATGTCTCAAAATGACTGTTCAGGGGTATAAGCATCTGCAAATTTTGATGGCAGGTGGTCTGAGGGGACGAATTTTGTGGAACCAGTCATAAGCAGGGTGGCCTCTTACATGACAGGCTGTATTGGGCCTGATCTAATGGATAGGAGTGCTAGGGGGGGTGACAGGAGGTGATTGATGGGTGTCTCAGGGGGTGGTTAGAGGGGAAAATAGATGCAATCAATGCACTGGGGAGGTGATCGGAAGGGGGTCTGAGGGGGATCTGAGGGTTTGGCCGAGTGATCAGGAGCCCACACGGGGCAAATTAGGGCCTGATCTGATGGGTAGGTGTGTTAGGGGGTGACAGGTGGTGACAGGAGGTGATTGATGGGTGTCTCAAGGTGTGATTAGTGGGGGGAATAGATGCAAGCAATGCACTGGTGAGGTGATCAGGGCTGGGGCTGGAGGGTGTGGGCGGGTGATTGGGTGCCCTAGGGGCAGATAGGGGTCTTATCTGATGGGTAGCAGTGACAGGGGCTGATTGATGGGTGATTAGATGGCAGAACAGATGTAAACAATGCACTTTGGAGGTAATCTGAGGGTAGGTCTGGGGCATTCTGATGGTGCGGGTGGGTGATCAGATTGCCCGCAAGGGGCAGGTTAGGGGCTGATTGATGGGTGGCAGTGACAGGGGGTGATGGGTGATAGTGACGGGGTGACTGATGGGTGATTGATAGGTGATTGACAGGTGATCAGTGGGTTATTACCGGGAAGAAGAGATGTAAATATTACACTGGCGAATTAAGGGGGGGGTCTGAGGGCAATCTGAGTGTGTGGGGCGGGTGATTGGGTGCCCGCAAGGGGCAGATTAGGGTCTATTCTGATGGGTAACAGTGACAGGTGGTGATAGGGGGTGATTGATGGGTAATTAGTGGGTGTTTAGAGGAGAGAACAGATGTAAACACTGCACTTGGGAGGTGATCTGATGTCGGATCTGCGGGCGATTTATTGGTGTGGGTGGGTGATCAGATCGCCCGCAAGGGGCAGGTTAGGGGCTGATTGATGGGTGGCAGTGACAGGGGGTGATTGATGGGTGATTGACAGGTGATCAGGGGGGATAGATGCATACAGTACTGGGGGGGGGGGGGTCTGGGGAGAATCTGAGGGGTGGGGGGGGTGATCAGGAGTACCCAGGGGGCAGTTTAGGGACTAAAAAAAAAATAGCGTTGACAGATAGTGACAGGGAGTGATTGATGGGTGATTGGGTGCAAACAGTGGTCTGGGGGGTGGGCAGGGGGGGGGGGGTCTGAGGGGTGCTGTGGGCGATCAGGGGGCAGGGGGGGCAGATCAGTGTGTTTGGGTGCAGACTAGGGTGGCTGCAGCCTGCCCTGGTGGTCCCTCGGACACTGGGACCACCAGGGCAGGAGGCAGCCTGTATAATACACTTTGTAAACATTACAAAGCGTATTATACGCTTCCTATCCGGCGATCGTCGGGTTAACAACCCGCCGGCGCTTCCGATTGGCCGGCGGGTTGACGGAGCCTATTGCCGGCGGATGCGCGCGCGATCCCCGGCAAAATAGTGCCCCAGGACTTGACGCCATTCTGCGTTACGTGGTCCTGGGGCTGCCACTTTGCCGCCGCCAATATGAAGTAGGCGGTCGGCAAGTGGATAATCTCTTAACCACCCTGTTTTAAAAGAACAGGCAAATGTTTGTGACTCATGGGGGCTGCCATCTTTTTGGTTGAAAGGAGGTGACAAAGAGCAGGAGACACAGTTCCAACTATCCTGTGTCCTGATTACCCCTCCCAGCTGCACACGCTAGGCTTCAAATGTCAAATTCGAAATGTAAAAAAAAAATAATTGCACAAAAACAGCAGAACGAGAACAAAATCAGAAATCCCATCATGCTTTGCACAGCATCAGGGGAAAAAAGCCCGGGCAGTTTTCTTCTGTGCAGCTAAAAAGGAGGCTTGTATAAGAGAAACAAAGTTCTGATGCTGTGAAACTGTTAAAGAAACACCAAGCCTTTTCAGTGCTGCTGAGTAGATTTTTAGTCCGGACGTTCACTTTAACTCTGCGGTCCTCAAGTGGTTAAACTCTTGACTTTGGTTGTACTGTACATTTTGCTTAAAGAGGAACTGTCGTGAAAATCTTAAAATTTAAAACACATACAAATAAGAAGTTCTTTTCTTCCTGAGTAAGATGAGCCATAAATTACCTTTCTCCTGTGTTGCTGTCACTTACAGTAGGTAGAAGAAATCTGACATTACCGACAGATGTTTGGGCTAGTCCATCCCTTCATAGGGGATTCTCAGCAGGGTCTTTATTCTTTATAAATACATACCCTGAAAAATCTTTATACAAATGCTGGACAGCCTCCCTGCTCGCTGAACACTATTTTGGCAGTTGGACGGAGCAACTGCCATTCACTAACTGCTTTTAAAAATAAATTCCTGAGAACACCCCCCCCCCCCCCCCCTATGAGAAGATGGGCTAGTCCAAAATCTTTCGGTAATGTCAGATTTCTACTACCTACTGTAAGTGACAGCAACATAGGAGAAAGGTAATTAATGGCTCATTTTACACAGGAAGAAATGTACTTCTTATTTGTAAGTGTTTTAAATTATAAGATTTTCACGACAATTCCTCTTTAAGAGGCACATACCACTTTTGTTTTTGCCACACCTTTTCTTATGCAGACAGTGCCCTTCCTCTTGTGACATCATCCCCTGGTATTCTCACCAATTCTGTGGCCAGGCGGTGATCGACCATATTAGCCAGTTTGCGACAGCAGCCAGAGTATGTCTATGGATTACCATGGCCTCCTTTGTCCAAATGTCAGAGCTTACAGACCTTTTGAAGCCATTTTGCTTGTTGCTACCGAAAGACAACTATTCACGATCAGTTTAATTGATTAAACATTTGATTCAATACAAACACATCAAATATGGATTGAAAGAAGGGATTTTCAAATTATGTTTGAGAATTGATTTTTTTTTTTTTTTCCTGACTGACAATTGGGGCGGGTGTGAAAAAGGCAGATGCGATGTTTGAGTAATGTTACCTATAGCTTTTCTACTGGCAGCAATTAAATCTATATTCCATCAGATGCCACTGTACCCAGGTAAACAATATACAGTAGAATCCATTCTAGTTAAGTCTGATGTAGAAAATGCGACGGTATTAACCCTCCTGGCGTTACAATTAATTCGCCAGGGGGCAGCACAGCACTATTTAATTTTTTTTTTTTTTTTTTAAATCCTGTAGCTAGCCTAGCGCTAGCTACATGATAGTCGCTGAGCAGCGGCATCCCCCTGCCCCCTCCGATTACCTCTGGCGATCAGGCCCATCAGGAAATCCCGTTTAAACGGGATTTCCAGTAAGGCTTCCCCCGTCGTGACGTCAGAGGGAGTCCCGATCCAACCCTCAGCGCTGCCTGGCACTGATTGGCCAGGCTGCGCAGGGGTCTCTGGGGGGGGGGGCACCCTCTAACGCGGCGAGCGGCGGCAATCGGTGAGTTCAAGCAACTAGCAAATGCTAGCTGCGTGCAACTGAACAAAAATTATGTAAATCGGCCCAGTGGGGCCTGAGCAATCCTCCCGCGCGGCATAACCCGAGCTCAGCTCGGGATTACCGCCATGGAGGTTAATATGTACAATGTATGATCAATTCTGATATGGTAAACTACTTTTCCTGGTCCCTTGGAGTTTACTATAAATGGATGAACGTATCCATATTGGGCAGGTGTGGGTATGGTCCACGCATTGCTTGTAGGATGAAGTCGCTTGTGCACAAATCCATAGGCTTCCCACTACTGAGATAAGGATCTAAATTTGTTCAGGTGCGCTTTTAAGTACCGTAGGTGACATGATATAAACGTGTATGTACAGTGCAAAACATGTTAACAAGGCTTTTATTTTTATTTTATTTCCTGCTTGAAAGAGTTCATTTTCAGGCATGCAAGTGACAGCTTCTTTCTTGTAGGTACCTTGTCGGGGAGTAAAGTAAACCTCACTGATAAACAACTTACAGTTATTAAAGTTTTCCTGGCAGAATCCGAGGGCGGGGAGAGATGGAAAAATAGGTCAATAGTTCATGTATTTTAACTCTGGGACACTTAATAGACTGCCATTGAGTAGAGACAATAAAACATTGAGGCTAGGTTCACAGTGGTCAGTTGCATAACGCACACATTAGAATACATTATAATCACTGTGAACTGCAATGGAGACTGGACATAGACTTAAAGAGGAACTCCAGTGAAAATAATTTAATATAAAAAGGTGCTTAATTTTTACAATAATTATGTATACATGATTTAGTCAGAGTTTGCTCATTGTAAAATCTTTCCTCTCCCAGATTCACATTCTGACATGTATTACATGGTGACATTGTTACTGTGGGCAGATTATGTAGCTGTTCTGGCTTTAACAGACAGCTATAAACAGCCATTTCCTGTGTGTGTCATTGTTACATTGTGGCAGTTTGCCCAGAGTACCGTACGGTACCAGAGCCTCTTGTGGGAGGGGTTTCAGCACAAAATCAGTCATACAGCGCCCCCTGATGGTCTGTTTGTGAAAATCATTATATTTTTCATGTAAAAGTGGGTATCAGCTACTGATTGGGATAAAGTTCAATTCTTGGTCGGAGTTTCTCTTTAATACATAGCCTGCATGCAGCGAGATAGAATAACATGAGCCGTTACTGTAAACAGCCCAATAGAATTGTATGCACAGTGAGTTGACCTGCAGAATCATTCTACAACATAACTGATTACTGTGAACAGAGCCTCAATCTACATTGTAATAGTTTAAATATAACCATGAGCTATCATTAGTAGTAGGATAAATAGATTTTTTTTTTTATCAGTTTTTCACATTGGGTTCACTTTAAAGCGGATCCGAGATGAAAAACTAAAACAAGTAACTTGTCTATATATCTTATCTAAAGTTTAGATAGTTTACACAGCAAATCTAGCTGCAAACAGCTTTAATAGAAAATGATTATTTCTTCCTGTGATATGACAGTAGCCATGTTGTTTGTAAACATTACAGAGGCAGGCTTATCTGTATCTTGAGCACTCAGCCTGTGAAAAAAAAACCTAATCCCCCCCCCCCCCTCCCTTCTCCCCTCTGCCTCTGAAATCAATGGCTAGTAACACCACCTCCTCCTGCCCAGACTGAGCTCCCATGAGCCCTTGCAACTGCCAATGCTCTCTGAAAACCTGTGGGCGTGGTTTATTTAGTTTATAGGGAATTAGAGTATTACAACAAAGTATTTGGCTTGAGGAATGCACTATAAACAATAGGAAAGGAACACAATTATGCAATGAGTAAAAGTTCACCTCGGTTCTACTTTAAGGGTAAGTTTACAGTGGTCAGTTGCATAATGCGTGCATTATGAGTGTGAACTGCAATATAGACTGGACATAGACTTTAATACAAAGTCTGCATGTCTCAAAATAAAACGTGACCAGTTACAATACAATACTGTGAACAAGTCCATAGAATTGTATGGGTAGTTGACCTGCAGAATTCTGAAATGCAACTGACCACTGGAAATTGAGGATAGTGTGTGTGTGTGTGTCGGTCAGCCATGTTCTGATTGCTGAGTTTGTGAGTTGTGCTACAGGATGTGCAGTCAGTTAATCATATTTAATAGCCATTGTGTCTAAAGACTCGTACATGCGTCCAACAAAAGCACATAACCAAGCAATCGCATGACTTCTATGTTTTGCGGACCAACCAGCCGAATGACCAACTCATTTGCATACTGTGCACACAAGCGTAACAATTGCGCGATATGCCCGCATTCAAAACAAGTACAATTCGATTAAAATACTTGTACACGTATGGGCAAATGCATGATATCAGCCCAACAGTCGTGTGGGTTGATCCACTGTTTGGATCGGATCAAACCGCCTGTTATCAGTCGCTCTGTCTAGTCGTTGGTCACACGTTCACGTGCCCAGACCAAGTTTGGATGGTAGTTGAGTGGAAATGTTGCATTTATGTACAAGCCTTAACAATTTTACAACTGGGGCCTTCTCTTTCAATGGTCAATCATTTTATCCAATTTATAGCAATTAAAGGGGCACTATGGCAAAAAAATGTAAAATGTGTGCAAACACATAAGATTTTTTTTTTCCAGAGTAAAATGAGCCATAAATTACTTTTCTCCTATGTTGCTGTCACTTACAGTAGGTAGTAGAAATTTGACAGAAGCAACAGGTTTTGAATCTCTTCATGGGGTGATTCTCAGGGATTTATTTATTTTCAAAAGCACTTAGTGAATAATGGCAGTTAATCTAGCGAGCAGGGAAGCTGGCCAGTATCATTGTTTAAATCCTTTTGGGGGAATCTCTTTTTTAAAGAATAAAAGCCTTGCTGAGAATTCCCTATGAAGAGATGGACTAGTCCAAACCTGTCACTTCTGTCAGATTTCTACTACCTAATATGTATAAATACATCAGAGGGCAATATAATAGCTTGGCGGATGATCTTTTTGTCCCTAGGCCTTCTCAAAGGACTAGAGGACATGATCTGCGCATGGAGGAAAAACGTTTCAGCCATTTATATAGGAAAGGATTCTTTACAGTAAGAGTGATTAAGATGTGGAATGCATTGCCATAGGAAGTCGTTATGGCAAACTCTATACCTGCATTTAAAGGGGGCTTAGATGCTTTCCTTGCGTTGAAAGACATCCATGGCTACAATTACTAGGTAATGCCTAATGATGTTGATCCAGGGATTTTATCTGATTGCCATCTGGAGTCGGGAAGGAATTTTTCCCTTTAGGGGCTAATTGGACCATGCCTTGTAAGGGTTTTTTCGCCTTCCTCTGGATCAACAGGGATATGTGAGGGAGCAGGCTGGTGTTGTACTTTATACTGGTTGAACTCGATGGACGTATGTCTTTTTTTTTCAACCAAAATAACTATGTAACTATGTAATACTGTAAGTGACAGCAACATAGGAGAAAAGTAATTTATGGCTCATTTTACTCTGGAAAAAACGTACTTATTTGGCAAAGTTTGCACATTTAAAATTTGACAATGTTTCGCCCTAGTGCCCCTTTAAGTGTGGGGGAAATGGGCAGAAGCATTTACTGATGCATAGCTTTGCTCTACAACAAGCGATACAGTAATCAAGCAGCTTAGGGTGACCCAAAACCACAAGTATAGGGGATTAAAAGAGACCGAAAAGCCCTCCTACTAAAAAGCAATGCTTAGTTTAGTTTGCCTTCTTAAAACAGAAAATAATTCAGTTTAAATGAACATCTGTGGTTACCCACAATGCACCGCTACTGAAAGTAAATGATCTTTTTATGCCCCTGAAAGCCAGGCTGGTCCAAGCCCTATCTTATAGTGCCATATCAATCTCTGCCATGTCCTGATGAGGATGAAAAGTCCAAAACAGGCTGTCTATGTGTGGGGTTGATGTGGCTCTGTAAAATTTAAAGCTATAGGCTTGCTAGACACCAGCGGTTCTGGGTGCTAGCCTGGCTTTCAGGGGCATAGAGATAATTTGCATATTCAGTAGCGGTGCATTGTGGGTAACCGGCGGTCGTAAGGTGGTTAAGTGAACATCTAAAGCCAATTGGCGGTCGTAAGGTGGCTCCCCCAGGACCGCCTAACGCAGATAGGCGTCAAGTCCTGGGGGAGTGTTTTGCATGGGATCAGTGATGCGCGCACATCCCTGCTTGAGTGACGGAGCTCTGTTGCTTTCATAGTTACATAGTTATTTGGGTTGAAAAAAGACATGCGTCCATCGAGTTCAACCAGAGAACAAAGTACAACACCAGCCTGCTCCCTCACATATCCCTGTTGATCCAGAGGAAGGCGAAAAATTCTTACAAGGCATGGTCCAATTAGCCCCAAAAAGGAAAAAAAAATTCCTCCCGACTCCAGATGGCAATAGGATAAAATCCCTGGATCAACATCATTAAGCATTACCTAGTAATTGTAGCCATAGATGTCTTTCAACGCAAGGATAGCATCTAAGCCCCCTTCATAACATACATATTTAAAAAAAATAAAACTCAGTCCCTAAAAAATGTGTATATGGATATTTTTACTTTTAAAATACCAGTTCCCTGTCTCTCCTGCTGATCCTGTGTCTGTAAGGGCCCGTTTCCACTAGTGCGGTGCGAATCGCTGGGATTCCACCGCTGACAAAATCGCATGCGGATGCGATTCCGCATGCGATTTTTGCCGCGATTTCGCATAGGCAGGCTATGAGCGATTTTAACCATGTCACTGCCTGGCTCAATGTACATTAGTTTTAGTGCGAATTTGCACGCAAAATCGCGGCAAAAAACGCATGTGCGATTTCCCCTATTAAATACATTGCCTGCGAATCGCCTGCATTCCACACGCAGGCGAATTCTGCAGGCCCTACCGTGCAGAAAAATCCTGCACCAAAAAACTGACAAGTGGAAACAGTCTCATCCACTTGTATTGGTTATGCGAATCCGCATGCAGACAACGCATGCGGATTCGCTCTAGTGGAAACGGGCCCTAATACTTTTAGCCACAGCCCCTGAACAAGCATGCAGATCAGGTGCTCTGACTGAAGTCGGGCTGGATTAGCTGCATGCTTGTTTCAGGTGAAGAGAAGCTGATACCTATGACAGCCGATCGTGGTGATTGGCTGGCGGGGGGAGAAGGGGAGGGCTGGTTATAAAATAAGGGAAAAAAAAATATTTATAAAAAAACAAAAACCAATCGAAGCTCACCAACAGCTCCGTTGGTGGACACAAAAGGGGTGGAATCACGTGTGTGTGCTGAGTTGTACAGCCCTGCAGCGAGCCCTAAAGCTGCAGTGGTCTAAATTGTAAACAATAGCCTGATCACAATGGGGGGTGTAAGCCTTTGGTCCTTAAAGGGGAACTGAAGTAAGAGGTATACGGAGGATGCCATATTTATTTCCTTTTAATCAATACCAGTTGCCTGGCAGCCCTGCTGGTCTATTTCTCTGCAGTAGTATCTGAATAACACCAGAAACAAGCATGCAGCTAGTCTTGTCAGATCTGACTTTAAAGTCTGAAACACCTGATCTGCTGTATGCTTGTTCAGGGGCTATGGCTAATAGTATTAGAGGCAGAGGATCAGCAGGGCTGCCAGGCAACTGGTATTGCTTAAAAGGAAATAAACATGGCAGCCTCCATATTCCTCTCTCTTCAGTTCCCCTTTAACCACTTGAGGACCTCGGGCTTTACCCCCCCTTAAGGACCAGAGCCTTTTTTTCCATTCAGACCACTGCAGTTTTCATGGTTTATTGCTCGCTCATACAACCTACCACCTAAATGAATTTTGGCTCCTTTTTTTGTCACTAATAAAGCTTTCTTTTGGTGCTATTTGATTGCTGCTGCTATTTTTACTTTTTATTATATTCATCAAAAAAGACATGAATTTTGTCAAAAAAAGATTTTTTTTTTTTTTAACTTTCTGTGCTGACATTTTTCAAATAAAGTAAAATTTCTGTATACATGCAGCACGAAAAATGTGGACAAACATGTTTTTAATTTTAAAAAAAACCCATTCAGCCTATATTTATTGGTTTGGGTAAAAGTTATAGCGTTTACAAACTATGGTGCAAAAAGTGAATTTTCCCATTTTGAAGCATCTGACTTTTCTGAGCACCTGTCATGTTTCATGAGGGGCTAGAATTCCAGGATGGTATAAATACCCCCCAAATGACCCTATTTTGGAAAGACATACCAAAGTATTCACTGAGAGGCATGGTGAGTTCATAGATTTTTTTTTTGTCACAAGTTAGCGGAAAATGACACTTTGTGACAAAAAAGAAAAAAAAAAGTTTCCTTTTCTGCTAACTTGCGACAAAAAAAAATGAAATCTGCCACGGACTCACTATGCTCCTCTCTGAATACCTTGAAGTGTCTACTTTCCAAAATGGGGTCATTTGTGGGGTGTGTTTACTGTCCTGGCATTTTGGGGGGTGCCTAATTGTAAGCACCCCTGTAAAGCCTAAAGGTGCTCATTGGACTTTGGGCCCCAATTGTTTGTTTTATTTTTTATTTTTTTACACACAATTGTCCATTTACAAAGATATTTCTCCCACTCAGCATGGGTATGTGTAAAAAAAAAAATACACCCCAAAACACATTATACTACTCCTGAGTACGGCGATACCACATGTGTGGCACTTTTTTGCACCCTAACTGTGCTAAGGGGCCCAAAGTCCAATTAGGATTTCACAGGTCATTTTTGTTTCAAGACTACTCCTCACGGTTTAGGGCCCCTAAAATGCCAGGGCAGTATAGGAACCCCACTAATGACCCCATTTTAGAAAGAAGATACCCCAAGGTATTCCGTTAGGAGTATGGTGAGTTCATAGAAGATTTTATTTTTTGTCACAAGTTGGCGGAAATTGATTTTAATAGTTTTTTATTCCACAAAGTGTCATTTTCCGCTAACTTGTGACAAAAAATAAAATCTTCTATGAACACACCATACTCCTAACGGAACACCTTGGGGTGTCTTCTTTCTAGAATGGGGTCATTTGTGGGGTTCCTATACTACCCTGGCATTTTAGGGGCCCTAAACCGTGAGGAGTAGTCTTGAAACAAAAATGACCTGTGAAATCCTAATTGGACTTTGGGCCCCTTAGCGCAGTTAGGGTGCAAAAAAGTGCCACACGTGGTACCGCCGTACTCAGGAGAAGTAGTATAATGTGTTTTGTGGTATATTTTTACACATACCCATGCTGGGTCAGAGAAATATCTCTGTAAATGACAATTTTTTGATATATATATTTTTTTTTTTTTTTTTTTTACACACAATTGTCCATTTACAGAGAGATTTCTCCCACCCAGCATGGGTATGTGTAAAAATACACCCCAAAACACATTATACTACTTCTCCGGAGTACGGCGATACCACATGTGACACTTTTTTTTTGCAGCCCAGGTGCGCTAAGGGGCCCAACGTCCTATTCACAGGTCATTTTGAGGCATTTGTTTTCTAGACTACTCCTCACGGTTTAGGGCCCCTAAAATGCCAGGGCAGTATAGGAACCCCACAAGTGACTCCATTTTAGAAAGAACACACCCCAAGGTATTCCGTTAGGTGTATGGTGAGTTCATAGAATTTATTTTTTGTCACAAGTTAGTGAAAAATGACACTTTGTGCAAAAAAAACAATAAAAATCAATTTCCGCTAACTTGTGACAAAAAATAAAATCTTCTATGAACTAGTCATACACCTAACAGAATACCTTGGGGCGTGTTCTTTCTAAAATGGAGTCACTTGTGGGTTTCCTATACCACCCTGGCATTTTACGGGCCCAAAACCGTGAGTAGTCTGGAAACCAAATATCTCAAAATGACTGTTCAGGGGTATAAGCATCTGCAAATTTTGATGACAGGTGGTTTATGAGGGGGTGAATTTTGTGGAACCGGTCATAAGCAGTGTGGCCTTTTAGATGACAGGTTGTATTGGGCCTGATCTGATGGATAGGAGTGCTAGGGGGGTGACAGGAGGTGATTGATGGGTGTCTCGGGGTGGTTAGAGGGGAAAATAGATTCAATCAATGCACTGGGGAGGTGATCGGAAGGGGATCTGAGGGGGATCTGAGGGTTTGGCCGAGGTATCAGGAGCCCCGAGCAAATTAGGGCCTGATCTGATGGGTAGGTGTGCTAGGGGGTGACAGGAGGTGATTGATGGGTGTCTCAAGGTGTGATTAGAGGGGGGAATAGATGCAAGCAATGCACTGGCGATGTGATCAGGGCTGGGGTCTGAGGGCAATCTGAGCGTGTGGGCGGGTGATTGGGTGCCCGCAAGGGGCAGATTAGGGTCTAATCTAATGGGTAACAGTGACAGGTGACAGGGGGTGATTGATGGGTAATTAGTGGGTGTTTAGGGTAGAGAACAGATGTAAACACTGCACTTGGGAGGTGATCTTATGTTGGATCTGCGGGCGATCTATTGGTGTGGGTGGGTGATCAGATTGCCCGCAAGGGGCAGGTTAGGGGCTGATTGATGGGTGGCAGTGACAGGGGGTGACAGATGGGTGATTGACAGGTGATCAGTGGGTTATTACAGGGCGGGTAGAGGCATACAGTACACAGGGGGGGGGGTCTGGGGAGAATCTGAGGGGTGGGGGGGGTGATCAGGAGGGAGCTGGGGGCAGTTTAGGGCATAAAAAAATAGCGTTGACAGATGGTGACAGGGAGTGATTGATGGGTGATTAAGGGGGTGATTGGGTGCAAACAGTGTTCTGGGGGGTGGGCAGGGGGGGGGGGGTCTGATGGGTGCTGTGGGCGATCGGGGGGGGGGGGGTGTGGAAAAAAAAGTGTGGTGCATACTCACTATTCCTCCTCGCTGGTGGTCTCTGGAACAATGAGACCACGAGGCGAGGAGGAAGCGTGTATAAAGCTTCTTGAACTTGTAGGATGATAAAAAACAGGATGCAATTTTTGTTAGAGTCTCTTTAAAGGAGTTTATCAGGGAAAAATTAATAAAATAAGTGCTACTTAGCTCGCTCCCGGTCCCCAGCGATGCCGTCAGGCCGACCTCCAGGTTGGCCTGTACTGTGCCTGTGCGAGCGGTGCTGTTAGTCACCGCCACATGGGCCAGAGCGGACTGCGCAGACGCAGAACTACTGCGCTCTGGACCACGTGGCAGTGATGGTGCCGCTCGCGCAGGCGCAGTACAGGCCGACCTGGAGGTCAGCCCGACATCGCCGGGGTCCGGGAGCGAGCTGCGTCGAATGGCTGCGGGGAGAGCTGTGGCGAATGACATGCTGGGAGCTTGGGGCTGGAGGAAGCCCCGACTAAGTAGCACTTATTTTATTCAATTTTCAGTGATGACTCTAAAGGGACTCTGAGCACCTCTCATGGGCATGCCTGTAAGACTCTGACCAGTACTGCAAAGTACTTGAAGATGCCTACCATTATGTAGCTTGTGCTCTCCTCTTTCATTTGATGCCTGAATCGCCGGTCTACACCAAATAGTTTTCGTTCGATCTTAATTTAAAATTGCGGCTGCCATCTTGACCGTTATAACTTCCGGGTCACCCATGTCTTCTCTAATAGAGAAGTGCATCACTGAATGAAGCAGGAAGAGGAAGTGACACGCCTGGCCATTGCAAGAGGCTCCTCCAGAGGGGTCATAGCACGACTTTGTTGGAAGTAGTCTGTCTTAAAGAGAAACTCCAACCTAGAATTGAACTTTATCCCAATCAGTAGCTGATACCCCCTTTTACATGAGAAAAATAATGCTTTTCACAAACAGACCATCAGGGGGCGCTGTATGACTGATTTTGTGCTGAACCCCTCCCACAAGAAGCTCTGAGGACCGCGGTACTCTGGGCAAACTGCCACAATGTAACAATGTTCACAGACAGGAATTAGCTTTTTACAGCTGTCTCTAACAGCCAAAACAGCTAGGAGCAGCTACATAACCTGCCCACAGTAAAAATGTCACCATGTAATGTCAGAATGTAAATCGGGGAGAGGAAAGATTTTACAATGAACAAACACTGACTAAATCATTTATACATAATTATGGTAAAAAATGAAGCACTTTTTTTACTACATTATTTTCACTGGAGTTCCTCTTTAAAGGCATGCTAATGAGAGGTGCTCTGAGTCCCTTTAACTCTGCTTTTGTCTATCACCTGTAAACCTGGTTCATGCAGAATGTGTGACAGAGAAAGTATCCTCATTCTCCTGCGGAATACCTGCACATCAGTCTTAGCTGTACCCACAGTTAGAATAACACACACACACACACACACACACACACACACACACACACACACACACACACACACACACACACACACACACACACACACACACACACACACACACACACACACACACACACACACACACACACACACACACACACACACACACACACACACACACACACACATGGAAACACCTAACATATTGGTATCATACTCTTTGAATATGTTTTAAGCAATCAAAACTTGCCATATGTTAAATCTTTTTGTTTGTTTTTGTTATTTGATATGTTTCATTAAAATAATTGTTTTTTACGGATATTTAAACAAAATTTGGTAACAAAAATGGCAGATCTCTCAGACTTTCAAAGAGGCCAAATTGTTGGTGCTCGTATGGCAGGCGCTACTGTAACAGAAACTGCCCGAATGCTTGACATTTCAAGAGCTATTATCTCAAAAGTAATGACTGCCTTTGAAAGAGAAGGAAAAAATGTCCTCAGCAAAGCACAGTTGTGGCTTTGGAAAGTCGAAGTTTTCTGAGAGATACCGTCAGACTCTAAATCGAATTGTTAGAAAAGCTTGCAAGACCAGGGCTCCTAAAATCACTGCAGAGCTGAATGAACACCTACAGAACCCAGTTTCCACAAAAACTGTTCGTCGGGAGCTGCAAGACATTTGTCTTGCAGCTCCCGACGAACAGTTTCAAAGCATTTAGGCCTGGTGCACACCAGAGGAGTTTTTCTGAGCATTTTGAGTTTTTAAATCTGCTGCTAATGTTATCCTATGTGTCTGTGCACACTGGAGAAAGGTTTTGTAAAAAAAAAAAAAAACCCATAGCATTACATTAGGAAGAGCTTTTGAAACCTCTAGCGCCCAAACGCTAGAGGTTTCAAAAGCTCTTCCCAATGTAATGCTATGGTTTTTTTTTTTGGTTTTTTTTTTACAAAACCTCATTGCTCCAGTGTGCACAGACACATAGGATAACATTAGCAGCAGATTTAAAAACTCAAAATGCTCAGAAAAACTCCTCTGGTGTGCACCAGGCCTTAGAGTGCTGTAGAAACCACCAGAATTGGTCCCTCGAGCAGTGGAAAAATTTGATTTTCTCTGACCAATACTCATTTACCCTATTTCCGACCTCCGGCCGAGTGTACGTTTTGAGACAGCCAAAAGAAGCATTTCATCCAGACTGCCATCTCCCAACCGTAAAACATGGCGGGGTTCTGTGATTGTCTGGGGTGCTATTTCTTGGAAATCCGCCGGGCCAATGATTTCCCTTCATGGAAGAATTAACAGCCAGGACTATTTAGGAATTTTGGGCGACCAAGTTCATCCTAAGGTTCAAGAACTGTTTCTGGAGGGGAATGCCCTCTTTCAAGATAATGCCCCAATCCATACAGCTAGAATTGTTAAAGAATTGCATGAGGAACATTCTAATGAAGTTGAGCATCTCATCTGATCTTGAGCATTTATGGTCGCTATTAGAGATTCAAGTAAGAAGTCTATTTCCGCCGCCATTGTCTCTATAAAAGAACTGGAGGATGTTTTAACTGAAGAATGGGCTAAAATTTCATTGGAAACAATTCACAATTTGTATGAATCAATACCTCGGAGAAATATATATTTTGTTGATTTTCAAGGTGTTTCCATTAATTTGTCCAACCCCTGAGTGTGTGTGTGGATATATATATATATATATATATATATATATATATATATAGAGAGAGAGAGAGATATTACGGTTGTTTGGGTTCTTATGCTGGGCATACACGATTCGTTTCTGCCGCTCGATCCTCCCGGTCGATCGGTTCACCGATCGATTCTGCAGTCGATTTTCTTATCTTCCTCTCGTTTTTCTTTTTTTCCATTCACTTCTATCACACATCAAGCTGCGAAACGATTGAACGGGAGATCGGACATGTCGAACTTATCTATTGAGCCATCTATCTGGCTCAACGAGGTGTTGCATCTGGAGTGGTAAAGACCCCCCCCCCCTTATTTTTTGTTTCATTACACTACCTATTTTTGGGTGCTACCACCCCCCCCCCCCCCCCCCCCCCAATGCTATACATTACATCTCCTTTAGAAGTGTTCACCTTCTGGGTGTGGTATTAACTACAACCAATAAGGACCAACCAGGAGTGTGACCATCCAGTTTCAGTAGGACCTTGAATACAGAGTGAGGACTGTTATATCCCTGTTGGCGAGATATGGTGGTTGCAGACGGTGGTTGTGACCCACTTTTGTGAGTATACATACTCTTATACTACAATCTAACACCTAATATCCCACAATACTGCACCATGTGGCTCCTGGTCTCTCCTTGTCATTAAGGTGACAGTGGTATCCCCACAGTGACCACCTTTTCTACTTGATTGGTGCCTATAGACTCCTGTGAGGTAGATCCAGGCCTGTACTCTGGTAAACTGTGCCCTGTCATTGGGGGGGGGGGGGGGCTTTTTCTGCATGGCAAGTGTAAACCATCCCTGCGTATTCATTTTCCAAATTGAACAGTCTATGACCACTTACTTGCCACCAGTAGATGTCTGAGTGAGCTTTTTACTGAGCAGTTCAAGGAGTAAACTTTTTTCCATGGTGTATTCATCTAGAGTTGCCTTAAACCAGGATTGTCGGCCACAAGCTCAAATTTCATTTACCCACTTCTGTTTATTATGTAGTCTACATCCTGACCCTGCATTGCAAGCATTCCAATATAATCCTAAAAATTTCTGCTGTAATTAATTGCCTGCACACCCATATTTACCTCACAGGAGCCTATAGGTCAGTGATGGCTAACCTTGGCACTCTAGCTGTGGTGGAACTACAAGTCCCATGAGGCAATGCAATACTCTTGACAGCTCTAAGCATAACTCGGGGAGGAAGAGGCATGATGGGATTTGTAGTTTTGTCACAGCTGGAGTGCCAAGGTTAGCCATCACTGCTATAGGTACAGATGTCCTGGCACCTTAGACTTTGCCCTCCATGAACCTACGAACCCCCGCCAAACCGCACTGCAATTATGCTGGCTGTCCCAGCTGTCACTTCTCCCTTATTTCTCTTGCCTGTCATAGTTTATTTATTGTATTTATAAAGCGCCAACATATAGCGCAGCGCTACAGGTGCCCCTTAGTATTAGATAGCCAGAAGTGCATTCAATCAGTAGCTAGAGGAACCTCAGTATTAAAGAGGAGCTGTCAGCTATACTATTTAAAAGAAAAAAAAACACATATGTAGCTAAATACTTGCTCGTACATAATGTTTATATTGCTTTGTCCACATTTTGATTTCAGTGAGTTTTATATAGTAAATAAAGAGAACAGTTTCAGGCATTTGCCTTATGGTAAATCTGGCCCTGATTGATGGGGGAGAGTGAAGCTTGTAATTTCCCCTCCCACTTTCCTGCTCCTCACTGATTGGCTGAGGGAAGTTCAGTGGGACATGAGGCTGAGAAGAGAAATACACCTCAACCCTCTGCAAAAGCTGCTGAAATATGATCTATGGTATGCTCACATGTTTACAAAGCAGGCTAGAAATGACAATGCAGTTTGTAGGCAAAAGAAAGAGTAAGGTAGTAAATGTGGTTCTACAAAGTATTGACTCAGGGGGCTGAATAATTACGCACACCCAACTTTGCAGTTATTGATTTGTTAAAAAATGTTTGGAATCATGTATGATTTTCGTTCCACTTCTCACGTGTACACCACTTTATATTGGTCTTTCACGTGGAATTCCAATAAAGTCGATTCATGTTTGTGGCAGTAATGGGACAAAATGTGGAAAACTTCAAGGGGGCCGAATACTTTTGCAAACCACTGTATGTGGTGTTTTTTTCCTGGGATAGCAGAAGCCTGCTTGCAAAGACAATCTTCTGCCACAACAACTATTGTTTAAAGGGAACCTTAACCCTGGCTGAAAAAAAAAAGTTTCACTTACCTGGGGCTTCACCAAGCCCCTGCAGCTGTCCTGTGCCCTCGCCGCTCCTCGAGTGCCCTCTGGTCCTTGTTGTGTAGTTTTTTTTTTTTTTTTTTTTTTTTTTGCCGCCGTCAAGTGCGTCCTGCGCAGGTGGCGGACACGCTTGACGGCGGCAAGGCAGAGAAGAATACAAAGTCCCACTCGGCCAAAAACTAAATCAACGAGCAGCGAGGAGCGGAGGACACTTCCGGAGTGGCGAGGGCACGGGACGGCTGAAGGGGGCTTGGGGAAGCCTTTTTTTTTTTTCCTGCAAGGGTTAAGGTTCCCTTTAAACTTTTTTTTTTTTTTTTTCTCTCAATTTTTTTCATCCCTTACTTCCCTCAAGCCACTTTTTTTTTTTTTTTTTGGAAAGTAAAAGGTGCCAGGCCATGAAACTTTTAGACAAATTTATTTGTGACTGATGCGTGTTGTCAGTATGGATATTAATATAACTTTCACAGGTGAACTGAGCTTATCTGCATCAGTGAGATAATAGTCTGCCATGTAGGTATGCACCTACAAATACAAAAATAAAAAAAAAAGTTGTCTTTCACTTTTTTTTTTTTTTACTTTTCAAATTCAAAATAGATATTGCTCTTTTTAAAGCCTTTAATGTTGTGTAAGGCCTGGAACCCACTGAAAACCGCAAACGCAAAACGCAACCGCTAGCGTTTTGTCTGAGCGGTTTGCAAGCGGATTCATGCGCGTTTTTGGTCATGTTTTGCAACATTGTATTTTTTTCCCCAGCGGGTGCCTAGCGTTTTGCGTTTTGCGTTTTTATCCTGATTGGTCCTGTGAATTATTTTTCATTTTGTTACAGTGTGCTTAACCGCAAAACGCTAGCAAAACCGCTCAGTTTAGGTTTTGCTGAGCGTTTCTGCTAGCGTTTCAATACTTTACATTGAAGCGCTAACGCTCCCAAAATGCTGCAGGTCCTGCGTTTGCGTTTCTGGGAAACGCAAACGCTCCTGTGGAAGTTGCCCCATCCATTAACATTAGCCCAGCGTTTTGGCAAACTGCTAGCGTATCGCAGTGCTGCCAAAACGCTGCCAAAAGCGCTCCTGTGGGTTCCAGCCCTAATCCATCAATTTAAAGGGTTATTCAACTTTAATATACTTGACTACATTTAACAAAAGATGTAAGCTTCCATTTTGTTTCCATGGAAACTTATTGAATTGGGTTGTAGCTTGTCAGCTATTCCTGGGATTTTAGATCTTTTGAAATGTCAGCTAATCCCTTGACAATGGTATTGCATATCTGCATGAATGCAACATTACAGGCAACGTCACACAGTGAATGTATGCCTCAGCTTGTCCCCAAGTTTGCAGTTCAGGATATGAAAATTTTTAAAGCTGAAAAATGGGTCGTTTTTTGTTTGATCCTTTTCTCTGTAATATTTTTAACAATGCAAGTGCTGTAGATGGCGTTTTCTTTCATTTTCTCCTTTCTGTCCTTTTCAATTGAAAAAATACACAAAGTATTGGTGTAATTTCTGTACATATTGCCTATAAAACAGCACACTGATATAAAGAAAATGGAGAATTTTGTGTGTTAAAGAGAGGCAGAAACTGGCTACTACCACAGCAGCCTGGTGATAAGCTGCACGGAATCCTGGAAAGTTCCATTTAATCACGTGGAAGGGCGGCAGGGTAATGTAATATTGGCCCACTATGACCACTATAAGAGGGCACTAAAATAGAAAACCAAAAACTGAGACCCATTCTGTCGGCATGCAATAAATTATGTGCAGCTTACATGCGTAAGAAAAATATGCAGTAAGTTGTGCATTTGGAAAAACGCAGTTATATGCTTTTCTTCCATGCAGCTCACAAAAACTGTCTATAATGAATGTACAGTGTTCTCCCCAGGCTCTTTTAGCCGGGTGCTCCACCCGGCTACTTTTGGTGAGCACCCGGCTGTCATCGGCTCATCTTTTCCTATGCTATAAGCGGAGTAGGGCACAGAAGCACCAGCCCAGCATTCTCTCATATTGGCCCACCCGGCTACTTTTTCACACCATCCGGCTACTTTTTCATGCCACCCGACTGGAAAAAAATTCTGGGGAGAACACTGATGTATATGAGCTGCATGGAAGAAAGCATATAACTGCGGTTTTCCAAATGCACAACTTGCTGCATATTTTTCTTCCGCATGTAAGCTGCACATAATTTATTTCAATGGAGGTATTTATGATGGTGTATTTTACTCCATTGAAAAAAACACAAATGCACCAAATATGCATGAGAAACTCTAATACATACAAAAATGCACTGAAAAATTAAAAAAGGCACAATGCAGAAAACTCATGGTGTTCTTCACTGCCTAGCGTACTCCATCCTCGTAAGTACATCCGCTATTAAAGGGACACCGAGCAGTGCAGAAACTATGGAAAGATGCATATCATTTTAAAGCTCTCTTTCTCCTCTTTCCAATGATATATAAACCACCGCCCTACGCCTTTTAGTTTTAGATATTTTCGCGATTGAAATTGCTGTGGCAGCGATTTCGATCACGAAAATAGAGAACTAAAAGGCGTAGGGCCGCGGTTTAGGTGTCGCCAGAAAGAGGAGAAAGCTTTAAAATGATATCCATCTTTCCATAGTTACATTGTATTACACAGGGCGACTTTTTCTCAAAGTCAGCAGCTCCATTATGCAGAAAGTCACCCTGTGTAATACAATGTAACTATGGAAAGATGGATATCATTTTAAAGCTCTTTCTGGCGACACCTAAACCGCGGCCCTACGCCTTTTTGTTTTCTCTATTTTTGCGACGATCGAAATCGCAGCCGCGCCAATTTCAATAGCAAAAATAGCGAAAACTAAAAGGCGTAGGGCGGCAGTTTATATATCATTGGAAAGAGGAGAAAGAGAGCTTTAAAATAATATGCATCTTTCCATAGTTTCTGCACTGCTCGGTGTCCCTTTAAGACCACACCCCATTTCAAAAGAGAAAAATTACCTAAGGCAAAAAGTATATATTAAATATTGTCACCGCACACTGTATCATTAACATTTTAAGTGAGTTGATTATTGCAGCACATAAAAAATGGAAGTCAGCTGCATTATAATAAACATTTGTATTAAACGGTTTCTTAAATCTACTAGGTATGGTCAATGAGATGCAAATAATTACAAGTTAATGCGTTAATGCAAAATGAAATACATTTTCTGTGCAAATGTATGCTGCTAGGAAATAGACCAATCAAATCTTATTGAGGTGGAATTTTAATGTTCAGCTTTCAAGCTGCATGTTCAGAGCATCAGTGTGTCCATCAGACATTGCTGTTTATGCACTTTCTGATGTCGCTGCATATTGCATGGCTGAGCTTTGTTGCTGAAATTCCATCAGCAATGCAGTGGTCCATATATAAGGACTGTTGCTTGCAGGGATATGGGTAATTGTAATTTTAGTAATTTAGTTCAACATCACAATAAACTTTCAGGGCTATTCTTGGTGGAAAATTCCTGTATAAATTGCTTCTCTGCCACCTTCTCTGCAGCCTTTTAAAAATATTCAAAACCTGCTCAAAAGGCTTCCACATAATTATTCTCTCTCCCCACAGGTGAAACACAGGTTGAGTGTAGTGAAAATAACAGGTTTAGACTTTATTCCCACAAAACCTAGTGGCTGGATAGTGTAATGGTTAAGGGCTCTGCATCTGACATGGGTGACTTGGGTTCGAATCTCGGCTCTGCCTGTTCAGTAAGCCAACACCTACCTTCAGTAGGAGGCCTGAGGCACATCTCCCAAACACTGCTACTGCCTATGGAGCGCGTCCTAGTGGCTGCAGCTCTGGCGCTTTGAGTCCGCCAGGAGAAAAGTGCAATATAAATGTTTTGTCTTGTCTTTGTCTTGTGAATTGACTCTATGCTTTAAAATAAAACGCATGCTTTATTTTATGAATTTCGTCTGTAATTTATGAATTCTATCTGTATTTTAAGAATTGTCTTGATTTTAACACCGCAGTTGGTAAAATTAGAACAAACAACTTAGTGAATTAACCTTAGTGAAAACCATATGCAAACGGCGAGATGCCTCTGGAAATATCACTACTAAAAACGCTTGGTGAATTGAGGCCAGCTTGGCCTCAATTCTATTAGGGTTAGCATCAGTTTTTCTGCATGTATGGTTGGATGAGAATGTCAGATGCCTTCTCTTCCCCTCCTTATTTTGAAGGAGAGCCTGCCAAAATGTTCAAACTCATCTATCAGGTTAGGTAAACTAGGTATGGGTTGTGTAAGAAAAAATATGCAGCTATGTGTTCGCTGTTACTGGATTTGTTTCTCTTAACATGACACAGGAAAGACTCCAAGGCTAATGCAAAAATTAACGGAGAGAGGGGACAGCCTTGTCGCATGCCATTATTTAATTTGTAGGGGATCTGACAGCATTGCCTTTACTTTTGGTCCTAGCTGTTGGTCTGGAGTATAAGGAGTCTATGCACGCAAACATTCTATCACCAATGTTTATCTCACAAAGGACCACCCGCATCCAGCCTCAGCCCACATGGTTAAATGCATTGTCAGCATTTGTCAGTAGTAATCTGCTAGGATGCTTTTTTTTTTGACCGTGCGAGCTGTAAAAGATCCAGCGCTCTTATGTCTCGTGCGTCTCTATTAGGGATGAATAGCTCTTGGTCCCAATGAACCAGATGTCCCATGTACTCAGCCATTCTATTGGTCAGGAACTTAAGGTCCAAATTTAGAAGCTAAATTTGTCTAACTGCCACATGCTGTTGGGTCATTTTGGGGTTTGGCTAGGATGGCAACTTGGGATTCTAAAGTCTGTGTAGGTAATACCACTGTTCCTGAAGCTGCTGCTATAATGCATTAAACAGTTCTCATAAAGGGCCCGAGGTGGGCTAAAAAAAAAAAAAAGTAGGCTACCTGAACCTTGGGGCTGAGTGGATCAGATAGCCACAAAAACAGCTGTTCCCGTGGCCACAAGGACTCACTTTCACTTTCGTGACCTATCAAGATGTCAAGATGCTGCACTGAAAGACTGTATGTCTCTCAGCGTGCAGGGGAGCGGCCAGAGGCATGGCCACAGAGAGAGAGC
Organism: Hyperolius riggenbachi; assembly: GCF_040937935.1. Taxonomy (NCBI): domain Eukaryota; kingdom Metazoa; phylum Chordata; class Amphibia; order Anura; family Hyperoliidae; genus Hyperolius; species Hyperolius riggenbachi. Next base: position 335,800,436 of record NC_090649.1, on the reverse strand, counting down.
TGCCCAATGGCAGCTCAGGCAATCCTGCAGGAATGCCCCTGGCTGGCGTTTTGAACAGGGAATTCCTCTCCCCTGTGTTTACCTCCTAGTTAGCAACAAATCTTGTTAAACTTGGGGGGCTATGGCATGGGGGGGCAGAGATCGGCGGTTGGGGGTCACAGAGCCATGTCATTAAGCAGATAACATGCCTCTGTGTCCCATCTGCCCCCCCAAAGATCCACCTCGGGTTCTCTTTAACCAGTTCACCCCAATGGTTTTTACCCTAATGGACCAGAGCAATTTTCACCTGTCAGTGCCTCCTCCCTTGTATTCCCTAATAACTTTATTACTACTTATCACAACAAAATGATCTATACCTTGTTTTTTTTGCCACCAATTAGGCTTTCTGTGGGTAGTACATTTTGCTAAGTTTTTTTTTTTTTTTAAATTCTAAATGCGTTTTTAATGGGAAAAATAAAGAAAATGGAAAAATAATTATTTCTCAGTTTTTGGCCATTATAGTTGTAAAATTAAACGTTCTCTTATATAATACTGTAATGTTTGTTGCTGGTACTTTTTTTTTTTTTTTTTCCCCTTTAAAAATTTCAATAAATTTCAACTTCAAAAAAAAAAAAATGAAACGTTCTCCTTTGGATAAAACTGACACATTTTATTTGCCCAGTTGTCCCGATTATTAAACTGTTTAACCACTTCAGCCTACAGCTTCGAAAATCTTATGCATCCGAGCAATGTTCACCTCCCATTCATTCGCTAATAACTTTATTGCTACTTATCAAAATTAATTGATCTATATCTCGTTTTTTCCGCCACTAATTAGGCTTTCTTTGGGTAGTACATTTTGCTAAGAGCCACTTTACTGTAAATACATTTTAACAGGAAGATTAAGATAGAAATGGAAAAAAATCATTATTTCTCAGTTTTTGGTCATTATAGTTTAAAATTAATACATGCTACAGTAATTAAAACCCATGCATTTTATGTGCCCATTTGTCCCGCTTATTACACCATTTAAATTACGTCCCTATCACAATTTATGGCGCCGATGTTTTATTTAGAAATAAAGGTGCATTTTTTCAATTTGCGTCCATCACTATTTACAAGCTTATAATTTTAAAAAATTTAATAAGATACTCTCTTGACATGTATATTTAAAAAGTTCAGACCCTTAGGTAACTATTTATGTAGTTTTTTTTTTTTAATTGTAATTTTTATTTTATTTTTTAATACAAAAATGTATTTGGGTAATTTTAGTTTGGGAGGTAAATAGCCAATTTTAGATGTAATATAATGTATTTTTATTCAATACAGGTATGTGGGTGCAGTTTACTATTTGGCCACAAGATGGCCACATTCAAAAAATTCCTAGATGCGAACAATGTCGCATCTAGGAACTAAAATGAAGAGAAGTTGTTTCCTGGGGGCAGAAATACCACGCTCTCTGATGAGAAAGCGTCGGTATTTCTGCCGGGGACTTAGATCGGTGAATGGGAATTATATTCCCATTCACTGATCGGGGGGGGCAGCGGGAGGCAGCGGGAGCGCGCGCGCGCGCGCCCGATCCCGCGCAGCACACGGCTGCAGCACCACTGCCTATCTGGACGGATATATGCGTCCAGATATGGCGAAGTGGTTAAATTATGTCCCTATCACAATGTATGGCTACAATATATTATTTGGAAATATAGGTGTTATTTTTCGGGGGGGGGGGGGAAGGGTTCGTCCGGTCCATAAGTACAAGCCCCTATGTAGTAAAGTAAAAGTAATTTTCCCTCATAAAATATAGATTAAAAAAAGCTGAGTCCCTACAGCAACTAATTATGTAATTTTTTTTTTTTAAACTGATTTTTTTTTTGGTACTTATCCGTTAGCCGGGCGCATCCGGCAGGTGGTGCTAATTACTATTCCCCCCTCCAGCAGGCCGACATGGATAGTAGGGAAAGATGTAACTCTGGTGGAGTTTTGTCGCCACCTAGAGGATGTGCCCAGATAACGGATAAGTACCTTTTTTTTTTTTTTTTTTTTTTTTTTTTTTTTTTTTTTTTTACCCAGGGGGGAGAGGGCTTTGGAAATGTGTTATTAATTTTATTAATATTGTGTATGTATGTGCCTGTATGTGTAATTATACTTTTTTGGCCACAAGATGGCGCTAGTGAACACTTTCCTGTTTGATAGGAAGTTTTTTTTTTTTTTTTACATTTAACTACACTGTGATGGCTCTGTTTTTTATGAACAGACGTGGCCGCTGATCGCGGCCACATCCATTCATTCCAGGCATTGCGAATGGGTGGAGGACCGCTCGGTCCTCTTCCCCAATCACTGAATACGGAATCCCGTAGGAAACGGCGGCGGGAGCGGCGCGCACGTGCGGCGGCGGGAACGAGTAACTTATTAAAATGTCCTATTGCTGTTAACAGGCTCAAACAGGACGTTTTAATAAGTCAGGATGCCATTAACTGGTTAAGGTATCAGCATCCCTTCACATATTTTGTAAAACTTCATAGGGTATACATCTGGGCTTGGAGCCTTTTCTGGTTTAATGTCAATGATGACTTACGAATTTCAGCTTCCGTAAAAAGTTCTGATAGTGTTTTTCAGGAGCAGTTTGTAAATTTGACTGGCCGCTTTAGCAATAAAGGAACGCTGCAATCTTGGAGAAAAAAATACACAGTTAGTATTGGGAAATGTTTGAATATTCCAGATGCTTCCCGATTCCTTCTACATGCCATTGATCAAGCACTGGGCCCTCTTTATCTTTTGGCCAGTAGCGCAGCTGTGAACAAGCACATCCGCTCTGGGCATGCGCAAGTACAGCTGGGATTTTTTTTCTCCATGCAGGAGTGCTGCCCTCTACTTGAAATGCATAGACCTTACTCAAGCATGCCTAATGCGCATGCATCTGTTCACGGCCACAGTCATGGCCGGAAGAAGCTTACCTAAACTCAGTGCTGAATCTGTGGCCTTGAGATGGATCCAAGAAGCCTGTGGATAATCCCGAGGCTTCACCATAATAAAGTATCTACTATTTTAAACATTATTTTTCCCTACTTTGGATTGGTTTAAAGCAGGGATGTCAAACTACAGTCCTCTAGGGCCGAGGTCCTCACACATTTTTGGCATAGCTCAAATTAATTGATAGAACTGATTCAGGACTGGAGTTTGAAACCTGTGCTTTAAATGATAAATGCAGAACTGAGGCTGCCAACTTCCTAAAAAACAAAAAATAAACAAGATGTATGGCTTGTATAGTGTTATTCTGGCTGTAATGTTTTCTAAATCACTCCCCCAGAGCAAATATTTCTAATATCAGTCTTATTAAAGAATATTTTGCGTTTGTAAGTGGGGAAAGTTGGCAATTGGAGTCAAATCTAGGATAGAGAACATGGCACCAAAGGGCAGTATCATATGTTGATACAATCTTTTCAACTATTATTGGTTTATAACCTCTGGCAGTTTAATTTCAGCCCTCTAAAATGTCAAGGAAAATTGACACTCTGAAGAGAGGATGTTAAACTGTAAATGTTTGTCTCCAAGGCCACCATTACCTCATTCGGAAATATAATCTGTAAAAATAAATTGTCACCAGTTATATTGCTGTTGGCTAGAACAGCAATTGTACAATGTCTTCAACTGAATTCTTGGAAAGAACATTGTGTAGGGAGTTTTCGAGCACTATGGTCTTAAAGGAGAAATCAGTGTCAGTGGACTGAAAACCCAAATACTAAAATCCTTTGTAATACATACCTTATTTACTATTTTTGTATTTATTTTTTATTTAAAAGTTATCAGTGGCAAACATGTTAAACCTCTCATCTGCATACTTGTCATGAGTCTGTGGCTCAGACACAAAAACCAAGCAAGTGATACCCACCTGATTCCCCGCTCCCTATGTTTTGCTTTTAATGGGGATATTTCCGCAGAAGAGTGAGGATGAAGTCAGCAGTGTTAGTGTACCAGTGGCCCAGGGGTTAACGTACGACAATAATAAACCTACTCCATTAATACTGAATGTACAGAGAAAAAAAAGTAATTTTATTGCTGGCTTTCTTTGAAAACTACACGTTAGGCCCCCTGCACACTGCAAATCCGATTTTGTAATTCCAATATGCGATTCTGATTTTCCCTGGATGCTATCAAAAGAAAACTCATAAACGCGGCATGCAGTACCGATTAAAAATCGCGAATCAATGTCATGTAGTGTGCAAGAGGCCTTAGTGTGATAAGTAAATGCAGAGAGTCTAGCCTGCACAAGCTATGTGCAAATTTTGTCTATTCATGTTGAGTTTTGCCACTTCCCTTTCTTTTAAGCTGCCTCTCCATTGGTCATTGTATTTCATATAGAGGAGGAGGAGGAGCTTGCCTTTGAAAAGGCAAGTGTAAATCTGTGTACAGATGCTAGATGTTTGTTGCAGACGCCTGCGCGGGTCCAATTTTTCAGCCCCACGACCCACTTTCTGATGAATTTGCTACCCGCAGCCAACCCGCTCTTTTCCATTTTCTTCTAAAGTACACATTTAAAGTAAAATTGGGACGTTGTAAAGTAAACAAAACCTATTTTTATATAGAAACCAAAGCCAAAGAAGTGTTTTTAGTTTTTTTTTTTTTTTTTTAAACTCTTTATTTGAATCCATAAAAACCAAGAAGTAACAGTCCTGCTCACACAACAAAGAGCTGAGCACCCACACCCCTGTCCCTGTATGATTTAGGCTGCTCCCCATCTACACTACACATAGGCTTGCAACGCGACCAATAGGACGCGGGCAAGCTATTTGGAGTGCAGGGAGGATACGCACTTATGGGTAAATAACCCCTTAACTCCCTGCGCTAATTAAAACTCATTTAAAGGAATACTGTAGGGGGTCAGGGGAAAATGAGTTGAACTTACCCGGGGCTTCTAACGGTCCCCCGCAGACATCCTGTGTTGGCGCAGCCACTCACCGATGCTCCGGCCCCGCCTCCGGTTCACTTCTGGAATTTCAGACTTTAAAGTCTGAAAACCACTGCGCCTGCGTTGCCGTGTCCTCGATCCCGCTGATATCAAGAGCGCACAGCGCAGGCCCAGTATGGTCTGTGTCTGCGCAGTACACTCCTGGTGACATCAGCGGGAGCGAGGACACGGGCGTGCAGGAGCAGTGGTTTTCTGACTTTAAAGTCAGAAATTTCAGAAGTGAATTGGAGGCGGGGCCGGAGCATCGGTGAGTGGCTGCGCCAACACAGGATGTCTGCGGGGGACCATTAGAAGCCCCGGGTAAGTTCAGCTCATTTTCCCCCGACCCCCCTACACAAATTTGAGTGCTTAACTACTTTGGCCTTTTGGACGTGCAATATATGTCCAAAAGGCCGCATGTGCGGCCCCGTGGCCAATCGCGCGTGGTCCTGGCCCGTGGTTCGTTTGCCAGGGAATCAGTGAATCGGGACGTGGTGCCTGATCACTGATCCCTTTCCCCAGCAGAAAAAGCGACCGCTTCTCTCGGCACCCTCGCTTTTTCTGCCTCCTACGTCCCTCTAAGCCAGAGGTGCCCACACTTTTTCAGCTTGTGAGCTACTTTCAAAAATTAGCAAGTCAAAGTGATCTACCTGTGTACAATTTTAGGAGCACACTTGTATATACAGAATGGAAAATGTAGTGGGGTCAGGATCTACCATGAAGGCCTTCGTGATCTACCGGTAGATCGCGATCTACCTAATGGGCACCCCTGCTCTAAGCGTACATGTTGCGCTTAGTGACGTAATGTAAATAAACTAATCATCGCCATCTTGTGGCCAAATAGTAAAACTACATTTACATTTAAAAGACAAAACTCATATTTACATTAAAAAATTACTATTACTACCCTCCCAAAAATACCCAAATACAATGGTTAATAATAAAAAAAATTACAATAAAAAAAGTAAAGATTTACCTAAGGGTCGAAACTTTTTAAATATCCATGTAAAAATAAATATTTCTCTTTTTTTTTTTTTTTTTTTTTTTTTTTAAGATTTTATTATAAGCTTGTAAATAGTGATGGATGCAAAGCAGAAAAATGCAATTTATTTCCAAATAAAATATTGTTGCCATACATTGTGATAGGGACATAATTTAAACAGTGTGATACCTTGGAGTATTAGGCAAATACAATACCTGGGTTTTAATTATGGAGGCATGTATTATTTTAAAACTATAATGGCCAAAAACTGAGAAATAATTAATTTTCAGTTTTTTCTTATTCTTCCTGTTAAAATGCATTTACAGTAAAGTAGCTCTTCGCAAAATGTACCACCCAAAGAACGCCTAATTGGTAGTGGAAAAAAACAAGATATAGATCAGCTCATTGTAATAATTAGTGATAAAGTTATAGGCGAATGGGAGGTGAAAATTGCTTGGATACATAAAGTGAAACACGTCTGAGGGCTGAAGTGGTTAAGCACTAGTTATTACTTGTGAGGGCATCCCTGCTTGGCAGATCTTTCTATGCAAAAACGTGTAGGCTTCAGAAGAAACATTATGGCTATCATTCATAAAGCATTTCCGCATGCGGAAATGCTTAAAACAGCTGACTTTACCGACCACTTAGCAAAGTCAGCATTCATAAAGGCTCTTTTCGCATGAAAAAAATGACACTACCGAGCAGAGTGATAAATCACCGCCTTGCGTGGTGATTATCGGAACAAGTGTAGCAAAATGTTAATTCATAAAGAACACCGCAAGCGGGAAGTACCGCTCCCTCTGATGTGGCGATACTAATGTAAGTGAATGGAGACACACAGACCTCCCAGGCAGCTGCAGCAGAGCGGAACACGGAGAAATGTATCAACTCTGCAGCTTCCGTGTCTCCGCCAGCCTAGTTCGGGGAATCTCCGCACTGCTACCGCACATGGATACTTTTCTATGAATGCCCACCCAGAAGTCTAAAATACCGGCAGCGGTGTTTTCCCGCATTGATTCCCCTTACCGACAGCTCCTTTATGAATGATAGCCTATGTGCCAAAATTAACTTCTCTTGTAACAACGTCGATACAAGTGTGTGTGATTAGGTGGACGAGGCTTTTCCACGTGCAGCGGTAATGACTATGAGCACATTGAGTAAGTAATCTCTCATACTACACGGGAGATAATTGGCCAATCCAAATTGGATCTGTATATACACCCTAAGCTATCTTTTCTTCATTACAGTAGCTCAACAGCAAAATAAATGGTAATTCATTAAGAAAATCAGGATTGCATAAGAGTCCAACAAGGCTTTTAAAGGTAATGTCCAAGCAAAATAAAAAGAGTTTCACTTACCTAGGGCTTCTACCAACCCCATGCAGCCATCCTGTGCCCTCATAGTCACTCACTGCTGCTCCAGTCCCCGGCTGGCAGGACGCATTGCGTACATTTTTCCGCATTCCCGCTAGTGCAGGAACATTAACACATACATTTTTACGTGTTACTGGTTCAATGCGTAAATTTTTTACGCATTGAACCAGTAATGCGTAAAAATGTATGTGTTAATGTTCCTGCACTAGCGGGAATGCGTAAAAATGTACGCAATGCGTCGTCGGCAAGCTGCCAGCCGGGGACTGGAGCAGCAGTGAGTGACTACGAGGGCACAGGATGGCTGCATGGGGCTGGTAGAAGCCCCAGGTAAGTGAAACTCATTTTTTTATTTTGCTTGAACCTTCCCTTTTAAGCAGGGAGAACAAATATACTGTAAATGCGCACCTACTCAGGACTTACCAATCTGAATCAGTTAAAGAGAATCTGTATTGTTAAAATCGCACAAAAGTAAACATACCAGTGAGTTAGGGGACATCTCCTATTACCCTCTGTCACAATTTTGCCGCTCCCCGCCGCATTAAAAGTGGTTAAAAACAGTTTTAAAAAGTTTGTTTATAAACAGACAAAATGGCCACCAAAACAGGAAGTAGGTTTATGTACAGTATGTCCACACATAGAAAATACATTCATACACAAGCAGGCTGTATACAGCCTTCCTTTTGAATCTCAAGAGATCATTGTGTGTTTCTTTCCCCCTGCATCTCTCATGCACTGAAGTGTCAGGCTGCTCTTTTCTTCCTGCAAACAGCTTTGCCCTTGTCTGAATTTCCTCAGTATGTGAAAGCCCAGCCAGCTCAGAGGACGATTTATCCAGCTTGTAAAAGATAAGAGAGAAGCTGCCCTAATCTAAATAATACACAGGCAGTGTGCATAGAGGGGCCTGGAAGGGGGAGTTCATAGCAGAACCACAACACTGAAGAACTTGGCAGCCTTCCAGACACAGGCCGACAAGTCTGACAGGGGAAAGATACATTGATTTATTACAGAGACTGTGATAGCAGAAAGTGCTGCAGTAAGCAAGAACACATTAGAATAGCTTTTGGAACTTGTAGGATGATAAAAAATAGGATGCAATTTTTGTTACGGAGTCTCTTTAATTGGAGCAGATTCATCACAACCAAAAGAAAAAAAATAGCACACACATCAATTGTTTCACTTTTGCAATAGTTTTCCCTCCATTTTGCATGCACTTCTGTTGATAAATCTGCCCCATTGTCTTGTACCTGTCTGATAATAAAATCCTGTATTTAATTCTTGTCATATGCAGCAAACACATACCTGTGTGTGCTAGATTGCTGTGGATGCAGCTACACTGTCTGTCAGCAGATCTTGTACCATGTGGCATGTGCTTCTCTGCCTCCTCCCTCCAGCTTTAGAGAACATACCTGAACATTCTCTAGCTTTTGTCCTATCAAATATCCCACGTCACTAACACATAGCTATCATATCACACATTTTCTTTCAACAGAGCATGCCCCAGTGATTTCTGGCTACCTATAAAAACACACCATCAGGCTGGATTCACAGTGGTCAGTTGCATATTACACGCCTTAAAATGAGTGTGAACTGCAGTGGAGACTGGACATATAGTTTAATACAAAGCCTGCATGCAGCGAGTTAGAATAACATGATCAGTTACAACGCTTTACTGTGAACAGGCTCAGAGAATTGTATGGACAGTGAGTTAGTCTGCAGAATAATTCTGCAATGCAACTGAGCACTGTGAATCCAGCCTAAATCGCACACTGGCATGTTCCCAGTTAAATGCATTCGAATGGGGGAGGGAAGATCTGAGCTTGAGAGCAGGATGGAGTATGCTGGCATTAAAGATGAGAAGCAGCCAACAAGTCAGCAAGAAAGTATTCTGGTGCCAGCATTCATCACAGATTTTGGGAAGGCAAAAGATACTGAATTGTCTTGTGCATGCTTAGACTACCCGCACCAGCAGCTCGAATCAATTTGGGTACCTGAACTTGACCCGTATTTCGGGTAACCTGCTGGTACCTGACCCGATGCAGACCTCTATTTTGTTGCCCAAGATGGTTTCAGGCAAAACACTAGTATCATGCTAACTACAAGAAGGTTTTTGCCCGCAGGAAGCAGCAGGGAGGGGGGCCGACATCATTCCTCCCTCCGATGTGGGCCCCCCTCCTCTGCCTCCCTCTATGCCTGGAGCAGTGGTTGGAGTGTAATTGCTCATCTAATTTCTGTCTCCATGTCAGTGTCCTACGCCGGCAACAGTCTCCTTTCTACTTCCTGTATGACGTGATTACTACGCGTCATACAGATGTCAGAATTCTAGCGGTTTTATTTATGCAGAAAAAGCTGTCATATGTATAGGTTTTAAGTTTTAATGTTCTATCAAAATTTAATTGTAAACTGTAAAGTTAGAGTACTTTATATTGTTCTGTGACATCTCCGCATATTCCAGGCTGTAAATCTTATAAGATTATTTTAACTTGCAAACTGGGAGATTGTTGACGTACTGGTTACAAGAAGCCAAAACATTCTTCGTTTATGTCAAGGTTAGACTGCGCAGTATGTGTAATGCTGGGCACGGCTAACTGTGCAGGCTTATCAATCGAGCCTGATGGCTCGATTGGTAATATCCGACAGGTCAGATGACCTGCCGGATAGATTCCCAGCTCGATCCCCGCCAGCGGGGAATAGAGCGGCTGATTAGGAGCTCTCGCGGGGACGAGCGGGGATCGATCCGTGCGGACGAGTGGGGACGCGGCGGGGGTCGATCTGGCGGCTAATCGGGCGATGGATCGACCCATGTATGCCCAGCATAAGAAAGAATGCTAGTTTAAAAAGAATGCTAGTTTAAAAGTCACATTACTGCAGAAAGAGATATGTATATGGATTCTGCAGTAAAAGTTTCAAAATACATTAGCTGTTTTCCACAAAGACTGATCTTTGGAATGTCAATATAAGTTCCAAGGGTTTTGTATTGTCCCGTATTTAGGACAATTGATGCCACCTGGCGGTTTCATAGTCTTATAAAATTAATATTAATACAGATTGTTATTACATGATGAAATTCTGACCCCTGTCGGTGGAATTATTACATTTATTCATAAGCAAGGCAAATATATAGAACACGATTTTATAATAATATTTAATATGCAATTATTTCTTATGATTAATTGTTTTAAGCAAAATTATATAATAAGCTTTATATTTAAATAAGTATATTAGAAGCCCTGTATGTTTCAATAAGCCCTAAATTGCTGAAGACTCTCACAAGTCTGTGTTAGTGTCATTTTGACCAAGCTTATGTCTGGGAAAGTACCGAGACATTCCAACCTAATTAGCAGAGAACACTTTGTCAGAAGTGCGTCATGAACGACATTGTTTAGTCACAATGTCTGGGGCAAAAAAGTCAACCAGCAGACAAGTTGGCTGGTGACGTCCATTTTTAATCAACTGCGTCAAATGACCTAATCAGGATTTATAAACAATAATATTATGATTTAGGTATTATAACATAAAGCATTGACGCATGGAAGCTTTAGCCAATCGGAACCTGGGATTCAGGGAAATTCCAGATTAGGCAGCCATATTGAATCCTATCCCTATAAAAGTAGGAGCTGAAAGCTCATAGTTTGCAGAAGCCCAACAATCTCCTGAGAAGACACGAGGCAGAAGCTACCTTCCCACACGTGGTTCTAGATGCTGAAGACATGACAGAGAAGGGGTAATATGCTTAATATTCTGGTGATATACTTTCATTTTTCAGCATTAAGTGTTAAGATGTTAGCAAGAAGTTTTTTAGAAGCTATTTGTTATGCTATTTCTTTAAGATAACTACAAGTTTTACACAGCTACTAGATATACAGCTATTGATACAGATGGGACTACTGATGATCTTATTCTACATGACACAACTGTTATATTCGTTTTTGAATGCACTTAGAAGATTAATGATCGCTTGGCTATAAAGCCTCGATGAGATGGAAGGCCTCTTGCACACTGCAAGTGATTCCGATTCAGATTCCGCTTTTTAATCAGTTTTTACATCCGATTCAGATTCCGATTTGCAGTGTGCATGGAGCAAACTGCAAATCGGAATCTGAATCGGATGTAAAAACTGATTAAAAAGCGGAATCTGAATCGGAATCACTCGCAGTGTGCAAGAGGCCGAATACTGTTAGAAGGAAACACTACTTAGAACTGTTCATATTTTGTATATATGCTGTATGACAAGCAAATACAATTTTTTATATAAAATCATATACTGAGTGCTCTGATTCATTTCAAGGTATACCATCAATCTATAATTGCTGTTTTAGAGGGTTCAGACTCCACTATGCCGGATTTATATTATAGCAGCGCTTTAAAGGACTTGCGAGGCCAAAATCCGGCCCCCAAATGTAAAAAAAGTTATCTACCTGTATGACTTTCTAAGGCACGGAGGACGCTGTCCGCGCCCTCCGTGCCGTTCCGCCGGGTCCCCGCCTCTCAATACGACCCCGAATGGCTCCCGACCCCACGGCCAGGGTCGGGCTCTGCTGCCTGTATAAAGATGGCCGCCGACCCTGGCCGCGGCTGCGCACTCCGCATGGCCGCTACTGCGGCTGCGCAGCACTAGGGCCAACCCCCCGATCCACGCAACAGGCTGTTTCCTGTAGCGTGGATCGGGGGGTTGGCCCTAGTGCTGCGCAGCCGCAGTAGCGGCCATGCGGAGTGCGCAGCCGCGGCCAGGGTCGGCGGCCATCTTTATACAGGCAGCAGAGCCCGACCCTGGCCGTGGGGTCGGGAGCCATTCGGGGTCGTATTGAGAGGCGGGGACCCGGCGGAACGGCACGGAGGGCGCGGACGGCGTCCTCCGTGCCTTAGAAAGTCATACAGGTAGATAACTTTTTTTACATTTGGGGGCCGGATTTTGGCCTCGGAAGTCCTTTAAGGGCTGGTCCTTTACTGAGTTAGCAATCATGAAAAAGGCAAGAACTGCTCAGGTTTTTGACACAGAGATCGGGGAGGAGAGAGGAGCCTGCTGCCTATGTAGAGAATATGAGTTGACAGACTACACGCAGGTATACCTTGTATGGCTACAGATATTTTAACCAGTTATTCTGAAGTATGGGTTAGCTTTTAGGGCAGTTTTACACTTTATTTTTGTGTAGTGAAGCTACTACCACATCCCACTGCAACTCAAAATGCGACAATTGGAGTGCGCCAACAGGGTCATATGCATAGGACTGGTACCCTTTCAGTGACATACTCACTGCTGGCCAGGAAGTACGCCACTGGGATTCCTGTTGGTTCCGTCACTACACGTTAAAGAAACTCTGTAACAAAAAAAAAGTTCCCCTGGGGGATACTCACCTCGGGTGAGGAAAGCCTCTGGATCCTATTAAGGATTCCCCCGTCGTCCTGTGTCCAACGGCGGTCTGGCTGTCCCCCTTCCTAACAGCGGGGATGTAAATATTTACCTTCCAACCTTCAGCGCAGGCTCAGTATCGCTTAGAGATAGGCAGAAATAACCGATTGCTGTCGGCCAGCTCTAATGCGCAGCCTCAAGTCTCCATCTCCTGCGTAGTAGAGCGGAGGGACGCAACAATGCCCCCGCTGGAGCCAGAAAAGGTAAATATTGCACAGCCTGGCAAATTGTCGGCTGTGCGTTCCATGGGCTGCAGCGAGACAGCCGTGGGACACAAGAGGACAGGGGAAGCCTCATTAGGATCCAGAGGCTTCCGCCTACTGAGGTGAGTACCCCCCAGGGGAACTTTTTCTTTTTTTGTTAGTGTCTCTTTAAGCACGGTGCTTGCAGTAACACTCTGAAGCTCTTGCATCGGATTTAATACTTCAGGTGCAACGCAGGTTTAACCTGCAAGTGTAAGAGGAGCCTAAATCTGCTGCTTGTCATTTATTTTGTTGTTGGTCATTATCTGAGCAATGCTTTATGTCTGTACTATGTTACAGGGGCGAAAATAGATAATTTGCATATTTAGTAGTGGTGCATTGTGGGTAACCACAAATGTTCGCTTATAGCTAAATTATTGCAAGTTTCCTTCTGTTTTAAGAAGGCAAATTTCACCAAGCATATGTTAATGTATGTGACCTATATTTGCCAAGTACTTTTCTGCATGAAGACAACTGGAGTTGAAATTCAGCAGAGCTTACTCTGCATTCTTGATGCAACAATCTGCAAGCTTGCTGACCTAAATTTCTTATGATTAAATTTACTTACATGAGATCAAGCTTTGTCTAATTTTGTAAATAACCTGTTAAGCAGTTTTTTTTCAGATCTTGGTGATGAATTTTGACATTTTGCAGTTTTGTTTCAACCATAGTCGATACAGATGTTGCACTGATTTTTATTTTCAAAATTTTTTATATACAGTAGTCTATATTGATTAGATATTACTTCATACATACCTCTTTTCTACCATATAAAACCAAATATCTGAGCATTAGGCATAATATGTGAACATCATCTCTGAAGTATGTCCATATGTTAAAGGGAATCTGAAGTAAAAATAAACTTATATGATTTGTATGTGTAAGAAATAAACCATTAGCAGCAGAGATCTGAGTCTAATATTGTTTCTAGTACAGGAAAAGTTAAACTCCAGTTATCTAAGCAAAAAAAAGCTTATCTGAGCTCCACGACTTTCAAAGTGGCAGAGAACTCTGTCTTCTGAAGCCTCTCTCAAGTGGGTCACTGTATTTTGTTTTTTCTGCAGAGTAAAGTTCAAAAGATCACAAGCCTGCTTTGGGAAATCATTTAGAATGCTGAGTGTAGTGTGTAAATTGCAAATATTAGAGAATTATGCATTGTTGTAAAAAAAAGTATCTGAAAATAAAAATGAGACTATTTTCCATGCTACTAATGTTCTAGTAATTATCTGTGCTACACATACAATTCATTATATCATGATTCTTTTTTTTTTTTTTTTTTTGCTTCAGTGTTACATGCATTTTGGTAATTGCCTTTAAATAATAATGCTAAATGTGCTTTATTTATGCTGCCATACACCAAATTGCATGCATCTATAAACTATTACAGTAGTTGATATATATTTTTATCTTACTATGTTGGCAGTTAAACTACTGTTCAGGAAATGCCTTTGAAAACAAAGAAAATCCAGAGAGTCCCCCCATGAGGAGATGGACTAGTCCAAAACCTGTCGGTTCTGTCAGATTTTAAAGGACCACTATCGCAAAAGAAGTAGGCAGTTAAAATCTGACAGAACCAACAGGTTTTGGGCCAGTCCATCTCCTCATGGGGCATTCTCAGGGTTTTCTTTGTTTTCAACAGCATTTCCTGAACAGCAGTTGCAAAGTCTGACAATATAGTGTGCAAGTGAGTAGTCCTCGTTTCCACAGTGCGCTTATGTCTGCTTTTTATCAGCACATCAATGTTACAGATTAATACATGTTTCTGAAAAGCAGACAGAAGCGCACAGATGGAAACGAGGCCTGAGACTTTCAGATGGAAAGCAGCATTAAGTTAGACAAGCAGAATAATGTTATGACGGCTGGTTCTAATTTCGAACCCTGAAATCCATTCTTCCCCGTATTAATACACAAAAAAAGTGAGGACATGGCGTTTTGGGTGGTGGCGGGAGGCGAGCCCGGAGTCTGTCTTTTTCTTCTCCTTCTTCCTTGTTTCTTTCATCCATTCCGTTCTTTATCTTTTAGACTTCTTCTTCTTCCCCTCTCTTGCCTTTTTTTTTTCTTTTTTCTTTTTTCTATTCTTTTTCTTCCCTCTTCCTCTTATGGCACGGTACTCCTTCTGCATACGAATATACTCGTGGATAATATAAACTCCTAAGATATTGGTTCATGTCCAGGATGCTTGCTACACTAGATGTTTATTAATGTAACCATACTTATGTTAAATGTATCATCCAATTTCTGTAATAATGCTCATGCTAACTGATTACATAACTCCTGTTTGTGGGAGTACTGTGCTATTTCCTGTAATGCTTCTCTTTGTTTTTGTTTTTTAAATAAAAATTGACTTTTGAAAAAAAAAAAGTTAGACAAGCCGCTTGACATTTTGTAATAAATAAGTGGTTAGATTTGATCTAACAGTCTAACCAAGCTGTATATGACATTTGCAGGGTAAGTCAGCATTGCAAACCCAGTCAAGCAGGTAATAAATATACACCACAAAGAATACCATGAAAGGAGGGGGTATTGATCAGGCTTAGAAGAGCAGGGTTACAATGTTATGGAACTGAACCCAAAACTGAACAAAGGAAATTCTGATAGTAATCTGGTTGGTAAGTGGATAAAAATAGTGAAAAGGAACTATAATGGTGGACAGAGTTATTGTTTTTTTTATTAGCAGGGATGCTCAAATTCGGATTCGGGAGATACCCAGATAGTTGCTATCCGGATATCTCCCTGTAAACCTGGGGGGGGGGGGGGTCAAGCTTACCTGTCTGTCTTCTTCGGTCCGTCTCTCGGCGCTTCCCACGATGCGGTCCAAGCGGCGGTCACATGACTTCCGGGTTGCAGGAGGAAGTGCTTGTAGTCACGTGATGCACGTGGACCGCATTGTGGGAGGCGCCGAGGCACGGACCGAAGAAGTTAGATTGGTAAGCTTGGCCCAGCCCGCACAGGTTTACTGGGAGATATACGGATAGCAACTATCCGGGTATCTCCCGAATCCGAATTTGAGCATCCTTAATTATTAGCACAAAATGCTTTGCAGTGAAGCTAAGGTCTAAAAGGAACACAAGATATGAGACCTATAGAGGCTGCTATATTTTTCTTGGCAGTTGCCGGTCAGCGCTGCTGATCATTTTGGTCAGTAAGGTCTAATTCACACACCTGAAACAATCATGCAGCTAATCATGTCAGATTGTCAGACATCTGATCTGCATGCTTGTTCAGGGTCTATGGCTTAAAGTATTAGAAGCAGAGCAGGACAGCCAGACAAAGGCCTCAATTCACTAAGCTTATCTCCTGTCTTTAATAACTCTTCTAGAGTTGTTACCATGGTGATAAGGCATGTAGTATTCAGGAAACATTTTACCTCAGGCAAACCTAAAGTTAACTCTTCTGTCTTTAAATTAACTCTCCAATCCCTAAAATAACTCCAGAGTTAAAGACAGGCTGGTAATTGCGTGTGAAAATAACTACAGAGGAGGTAAATTAACTACAGAGGAGGTAAATTAACTACAGGAGAGGTAACTTGAGGAATGAAGAGGTAAGATAACTCTCTCACATGTGGAGGTAAGTTTCCCCTTGCCTTATTATCTCCAGCATGATCTTAGTGAATTGAGGCCAATGTGCATTGTTTAAAAGGAAACAAACATGTCAGCCTCCATATCCCTCTCACCTCGGGTTCACTTTAAATATCCTTGTCCGGTATACAGCACACTGAATCTTTCACTACAATGGTGTAACATCCTCCCCTCCCGCCGCCTTACCTTTAGTAATTTGGTGATGCGAAAAGGTCTAAAGAAATAAAAATTTATATATATATATATATATATATATATATATATATATATATATATATATATATATATATATATATATATATATATATATATATATATTTTATTTCTCAAGGATGCTATACTCTTAAAAGGAATGAAGTTATATGTGATCAGCTGCGTACCTGCAATGAAGAATAGACCATTCTATTTTAGCCATCTAATCTGTCTATGGTGGCTGTGTATTAGTGTTTCTATACAGATGTTTGCTTGAAGTTCACCAATACTGAAGTGTCAATCATTGTATTTATGAATATATATATATATTCTCTCTTTTTAGTTGTCCTTATCTGGCTGTGAAGATTACACCTGCAATTCCTGTAATAGGTGGTATTCTTGTATTTTTTGTCATGGGGACTTTATTGAGGACTAGCTTTAGTGACCCAGGAGTTCTTCCTCGTGCTACTCCAGATGAGGCAGCAGATTTGGAGAGACAAATAGGTAAAATGTGGATGTTTTCTTGCATTTTGTTTGTTACATTTTTATTGGTTTTTCAAGTAACAAATTGGGTATCGAACAACATTGAATCCAGTGATGATAGTCTGCTTTTTACATTGAAAAGGTAGTAGTAATTTTGTGCCAGCTGCTAACATGATCAGTCATTTATTTTTTAGAGAAGGAACAAGGCTCCATCTACTCCAATTAAAAGCTGCATAAAATGTGTTAGCAATTGATTACCCATCATTTGTTTTCTGGTTGAACTCGATGGACTTGTCTTTTTTCATAAATCTTACACTTATACAATTGCGCCAATGTCCTCAAAACAATGGCCCCCTCACGTTGGCTTCCACCGCTGGGAACGCTGCAAATTGTCCAATGTTCATAAACTTTCAATATGTACTGATGTGCTCTCCATAGATATCTAGAACAGAATACAAAGACCTCCACACCACACCCAGTCGTCTCATAGTGCTCATTGCCACTTTAAAAATAAGATCCCCTTCCCCTTTGTCTAGCAGCACACCAGATATATGCCACCTATATGCTCAGGTGGGTCTCAGGCATTTTAATCACAGTGTCCTTCCTTGTAGCCCGACCGGGGAAAGGCGAGCGGAACGACGCGACGACCTTACAGTTACCCGTGACAGATGAGCATCGTATAAGAGCTGTGTGATATGCGGAGAACCTGCCTGGATGCATTTCGTTTATTGGATTAAATCAAGATTTTTAAAGTGGCACTGAGCACTATGAGACCCCTGGGTGCAGACAAAGAAAACTGAACTGTATTACCCTATGTGGAGGTCTTTGTGTTCTGTTCTAGATATCTATGGAGAGCGCAGCAGCAAATATTAAGTTTTTTTCATAAATACATGGACTCTTGCGCACTATGCAAAGAGAAATTCTTCGCTTAATTAGAATAAAATCAATTAAATAAATAAAATTCACAGTAAAAAATAGTCAAAGATGTCACTATCAGACATTAGAAAACACACCCTTACCTGTCTAGCAAAATATCCTGCGAGCAATCTCGCACCTCATCCACACCACCATACACACTGTGAGATCTCGCACAGATAATTGGACAGATCACAGGGATCGTCCTGCAATGTTTCTGTAGATAGAGCCTCCTTCTTGCTCCTAAATCAAGATAAAATGTATACAAACACCAATATCCATGTGTAGATAGCATAAGACATCACAAGCCACTTGTAGTTTGGCAATCCTAAATCGGTTTCATATCTTGCCCAGTTTATATAGAGGAACACAATAGCGGCATTTGATAGGAGTGTATCTCCTGGTACTCACAGCTCCACTCGATTAGCGTGTCTTACAGTCCAATTCGCAGTGCTCCAACGATCAATGTCCTAGTAAAGCTGCGGCATCTGTACGTGGTCTGGGGAGATGGAGATTCGATTCAGACCTACTCGACTGCTGCAGAGCCCCTGCCGGCAGCTTCAGCAGTCTAGGGTATAACAGTAGAGTCAGCCTGTTGCTGTACTTGCGGACCACAAAAAGACCCGAAAATTGCGCTGTGTGACGTCACGGTGTCAACTACCAACCACGCCTATGGATTTCAAGAGGGATATGCTTCTCTTCATCCGGGCATTGCAATTGGCAGTCTGTTATTCCTTATATCTCCACACCGCCTCCCCCCTTCATTCGCCGCTCCTGCTTTCAATCATTAAAGGCAAACCATTCTATATCTTGATTCAAGCCATTCGGTGCCAAAGTATTAAGTGTATAGATCCAATAGGTTTCTTTTCTTGACATGGCGTTTAAAGGGAACCAGAGGCCCCAGGAAAAAGATACTATACATACCTGGGGCTTCCTCCAGCCCCATACGCACGGATCGCTCCCACGCCGTCGTCCTCTGCTACCTGGATCCGCCGTTACCGGGTCCCGTCATTGCCGCGAGTCGGCCGGCGGACGCGGCCGATTCTCCGCATCACACGGCGCTCCCTCTATACAAGTACACATGAGGCTGCCTGCTGCGCAGCAGCATGCGTACGGGTATGGAGGGAGCCCCTGTGATGCGGACAATTGGCCGCGTCCGCGGGAAGTGACGGGCCCGGTACCGGCGGTTCCAGGAAGCGGAGGATGGCGGTGTGGGAGCGATCTAGGCTTATGGGGCTGGAAGAAGCCCCAGGTATGTATAAAAGCCTTTTTCTATTTTTAAATTGTATTCCTCTCTGGTTCCCTTTAATGTAATCCCCTCATTTCCAATTCTTTGCCACACATTGAATAGCATAGAAATGCAGAGATGACAATTTACCCTCATGGTGTTCTTTAAATTGTTTACTCAAGGGGTATTTTGCATCCCCCCCCCCCCCCCCCCTTTTAATACAATTGACCTGCTCTGTGATCCTGTCCAAAGGCATTCTTTTCGTTCGCCCCACATTGATTCATGCATTCGATTATATATGTAACACCACTACTGCTGCAGTTAAGATTGCCTTGAATATTAATTTCATCACCTATAACTAAAATTAGACCTACAGGGTGTTTAGTGGTGCATCTGCATGGTATGCACATAGTACATCTTTTGAACTTGCCCTCTTTCTTTGGAGGACAATGTCCCACAGATACAATTATACTCTTCAAATTTGGAGCCCTTCTGAACACAAATTTTGGTTTTCCAGGTAAAATACCATTCAAGGTTTTCTCATTTTGCAGGATATGCCAGGGTTTACTTATTTCCTTTTTTCAACCCAAATAACTATGTAACTTTGTAAGTATGTATGGCAGCAATGGGTTGGAGGAGCGCATAGTAAAGAGTGGAGGCCTGCAGCAGGTCGGGTTCCTGCGGGTTAACCGAAATGCAGGCCTGGTGCGGGTACCCAAATTGTTTCGAGGTGCGGGTCGGGTCGCGGATAGTCAAAACAAGCATAAGATAATTCTGTATCTTTTGCCTTCCCAAAATCTGTGATGTGAATGCTGGCACCAGAATACTTTTTTGCTGGCTTGTTTACTGCTTCTCATCTTTAACGCCAGCAGACTCCTTCCTGCTCTCAAGATGACACCTCCCCTCCCCCCATACTAGTGCATATAACTGGGAACATGCCAGTGTGAGATTGAAGATGCGTTTTTCATAGATGACCAGAAATCACGGGGACATGCTCTGTTAGAGGAAAAGGTGCCATAGGGAAGCTCTGTCTGTTAGTGACAGACTGGGGATATTTGATAGGACAAGAAATGGAGAATGTTCTGGCACGTTCTTTAAAGCTGGAGGGAGGAGGCAGAGAAGCACATGGCAGATAGAGAAGCACATGCCACATGTGACAAGATCTGCTTGCAGACAGTGTAGCTGCATCCACAGCCACCTAGCACACACAGGTATGTCTTTGTTTGCTGCATATGACAAGAATAATTAAATACAGGATTTTATTATCAGACCCGGTACAAGACAATGAGGCAGGTTTATTAACACAAGTTGCTGCTTTTTATTTTCTTTTGATTATGATAAATCTGTTCAAATTAACTTTGATTCAGATTGGTAAGTCCTGAGTAGGTGCGCATATACAGTATATTTGTTCTCCCTGCTTAAAAGCCTTGTTGTACTCTTAGGCTAGTTACACACCAGGACGTTGCCTTTAGGGGACGTTATAGGGCACATTAAGTGCCCCTAACACAACGCCTGGTGCTCTCTGGTGTGGACGTCGGAGTGAGCCGCGTTGTGCAGATCACTCTGGCGTCCGTGATGCGTACTCTTGGACGCATGTGGCATCACGTGGTCCCGCTCGGCCAATCGCCACACAGAGCGGCCGCTCCAGGAAGTAAACACTGCACATCACTGAGTGCTGAATATTAATTAGCCATGTGCCCGGCCGCTCTCCCCTCCTCCCCAACATGACTGAGCATGTGCAAACAGTCTAACGCGGCTTAGCCGCGTAGAACGCACAGCATGCAGCACTTTGCTGCGTTACAATGTAACACAACGTGGGCAGTGTGAACAGCCCACATGTGTTACATTGCTGTGCGTTGGGGGAGTGTTACAGGCTGCACAACGTGCGCCTGTAACGTCCCTGTGTGCAAGAAGCCTAATGCAATCCTGATTTTCTTAATGAAACTGAAATTACCATTTATTTTGCTGTTGGATCTACTGTAATGACGAAAAGATAATTTAGGGTGTGTATACACATCCAATTTGGATTGGCCAATTGTCTCACAATTTTACATCTCCCATGTAGTATGTAGAGAGATTACCTACTCTATTTGCTCATGGTCGTTACAGCCGCAAGACGCAAAGCCTAGTCCACCTAATCGCACACACTCGTACCCACGTTGTTACAAGACAAGTTATTTTGGCACATATTTATTCTCAAGCCTACACGTTTTTGCAGAGATCTGCCAAGCACCTTCATTCAGCAGTAGCTCATCGTTAACAAATAAAGGTTCTAACAGAAGTAATTGCACTTTGGGTGTACACACACACACACACACACACACACACACACACACACACACACACACACACACACACACACACACACACACACACACACACACACACACACACACACACACACACACACTCACACTCACACTTTGATTGACCCTCATACTACATGGAGAATCAAGATTGTGTGTGTATATACACCCTTAAATATGAAAATTATTTACATGAGCCTGGACGCAGTGTCTATGCCTTGCAACTCCATAGCTGCAGTGGCAGAAATGTCACCCTGGCCACCACAATGCATGCTGGGAGATATAGTACATTAATGTACCTACATCTCCTCTTTCTCAATTTTTATTAATTTTAATAAGAGAAAAAAAATCTTTAAAACACTTCTTTGGATTTGGTTTGTGTATAAAAGGTTTTATTTACTTTACATATCCCCAATGTTGCTTTAAATGTGCACTTTAGAAGAAAATGGAAAAAGCAGGCTGTGGGGTTTGCTTACACCCCCCCCCCCCCCCCCCCAAGCTACTAGGAAACCTTAATTATATATTTTTTTAAAAGTGTGTTGATTTGTACTTACCTGGGGCTTCTTCTAGTCCCCTGTTGTCTATCCTTGGGCAGCACGGTGGCTTAGTGGTTAGCACTCTCACCTTGCAGCGCTGGGTCCCCGGTTCGAGTCCCAGCCAGGTCAACATCTGTAAGGAGTTTGTATGTTCTCCTGGTGTCTGCGTGGGTTTCCTCCAGGTACTCCTGTTTCCTCCCACATCCCAAAAACATACAGATAAGTTAATTGGTTTCCCCCTAAAAATTGGCCCTAGACTACGATACATGCACTACACCATACATACATAAACATATGACTATGGTAGGGACGAGATTGTGAGCCCCTCTGAGGGACAGTTAGTGACAAGACTATATATACTCTGTACAGCGCTACGTAATATGTCGGCGCTATATAAATACTTAAAATAAATAAAATGAATATCCTTGAACAGCATTCAAAAGGTTAAAACAGGACTTTTTCGATAGAATGCTCCCTGCAGGGAGATAATCATCTGAACGGGTGATAACATTATCTTGTGTTTACTTAATTGTAGCAGAGAGGAATGTAAACATTCCCTGACTTTGTGCAGAAATTTCTTCTAAAGCATCATACACACACTCAACAGCGGTGGCCCGTTCAGACTGCATGTGTTTCCAGACGCGTTTTGGAAACGCGTGCGGGAGGCCGACACGCACGACATCAGACAGTGCATAGAGTGCACTGTCTGATGTTCACACTGCATGCGTTCCGGACCTGTGCGGTCCGGGAACGCATGCTGCACGCAGATTTTGCAAAAACGCGCGGCTGTCCCATTCACTTTTCAGTGATGGGATCAGCCACGCAATGCATACAAACGCGGATGGCATGTGTTCGCATGCGTTGCGTTCCGCATGCGTGGCCGTCCGCGTTTGTAATGTGAACGGCCCTTAGGCTCTCACAACTTTTTTCTTGTGAAACGCCTAAAAAAAAATCTCTTGCTATTGTTTAAGCAACTGATAAGACTGATCAGAAGTCAATTCAACATTTGGATTGACTTCTTATCAGTCTTATCAGCTGCTTGAACAGCAAGAATTTTTTTTTTTAGGCGTTTCACAAGAAAAGTTGTGAGCGCCTAAAAGACCGCTGTTGAGTTTGTGTATGAGGCTTAATGTGTCCTGAACTGAAACACTGCTCTGAAATCATTACTGGGTACGTTACAATATAAATGCACCAGCTATGAATAAAATGCAAAAAATGTTGAAGAAAACATGAAAAAGTCTGGCACTATAGTCTTAATGGCAGCAATGATAAAAACAGTGCAAGAGAGTATAAAAAAAATGCATGGAAATGGCAACATGCAATAAAAGTCAAACATGTAACGTGGTGGTGGTGATACAAAACATTGCTTGCAGATGCTTAAAGTGCTGTACCTGGATGTCGGGAGGTGGCAGGTGTGGGTGCCAATGTGGTGCACGGCCTAAGGGCTGGAACCCACAAGAGCGTTTTTTGAGCATTTTGGCAGCGCTGCGATACGCTAGCGTTTTGCCAAAACGCTCAGCTGATGTTAATGGATGGGGCAACTTCCACAGGAGCGTTTGCGTTTCCCAGAAACGCAAACGCAGGACATGCAGCATTTTGGGAGCGTTAGCGCTTCAATGTAAAGTATTGAAACGCTAGCAGAAACGCTCAGCAAAACCTAAACTGAGCGGTTTTGCTAGTGTTTTGCGGTTCAGCACACTGTAACAAAATTAAAAATAATTCACAGGACCAATCGGGATAAAAACGCAAACCGCTACACAACCGCTGAGCAAAAAAATACAATGTTGCAAAACGCGACCGCAAACGCGCATGAATCCGCTTGCAAAGCGCTCAGACAAAACTCTAGCGGTAGCGTTTTGCGTTTGCGGTTTTCAGTGGGTTCCAGGCCTCATAGGCCGTGCACCACATTGGCGCCCACACCTGCCACCTCCCGACATCCAGGTACAGCACTTTAAGCATCTGCAAGCAATGTTTTGTATCACCACCATGTTACATATTTGACTTTTATTGCATGTTACCATTTCCATGCATTTTTTTGATACTCTCTTGCACTGTTTTTATCATTGCTGCCATTAAAACTATAGTGCCAGACTTTTTCATGTTTTCTTCAACATTTTTTGCATAGACTTTGCCTTCAGTCTTGAGCACATAGTTAACCTGGTTGTCTTCTACTTGTCTGCTTATACACAGCATACCCGAGTGCCTGCCAGCTCTTCCATTCACCTATGAATAAAATGCAATGGCAGCTTTCAGAACAAATAAAACTGTACTTACACATTTTTATTGACTATTATGTCATAGTTAAATACAGTTTTAAGTTGGAGTGAAGCATGCAGTAAATGTGGACTGGTAAGTAGATGTGTGCTGTAGATTTCAGTTAATCACTGCTCTGCAGTAGTAGCCAAGCAATTTTTTGCTCTACAGGAATTATGCATTTGGCTTGTTCTGAACGGGAACTTTGTACAGGGCTAATAAGAAGCTTAAAGCTAACAATGAATTACCTGACACCTTCATTATTTAGCAGCCAGATGTTTTTTAGCTTTCCAAATATTAACACTGTATAGAGTTGTAAGTGGTACTTGTAAAGCACAAAATCCTCCATGAGTTGAAATTAAGCAAATTTCTATAGTTGAATATTGTAGATCGTCAATGAGATGCAAATAATTCAGAGTTAATGCATGAATATGAAAATATATGCTGCATGAAAATTGACCAATTAGATTTCACCTCGGCAGTATCCAGCTAGTCCATTTTCAAGCCGCCTAGATTTGCAAAACCCAGCATCAACTCGGAATTATTTACATCTCATTGACCATCCCGTAGAGAGAAAGAGAGAGTGAGTGTTTATGTAAAGTGCATGAGCAGACAGTTGCACTCAGTAGAAAAGAGGGAGTGATTGGAGCAAACAGCATAGAGGTAAAGAAGACACTAGGACGACTGTAGTGGAGACTACTTAACCGGGGTATTGTAAAGATAATGGGTGCTTGGGTCAGGTATGGAAGTGGGAGTTTGGGAGTTAAGATGGACCTAAACTCTTGCACAGGACTGAAGGAAAACCTAGAAAAATGCCCCTTTATTTATTTAGTGAGTTTAGCCTGTCTAATCCCCCTTCATCTGTATCTAATCACAAGTGTAATTTGATCTCTCAGCTGTGTCAGCTGACTGCCTCAGCAGAGCAGCTAATTTGTAAACACAAGATGTTAACCCTGTCTGCTACCATGAAAGCAGGAAGTACACAGTGCAGATATATTGCAGGATTTGCATCCGCTGTACCAAAGAAATGTTTTTCTTAAAAGGTTATTGTGCTGTTGCTTATCTTTTAGAGCAGAGAGGCAGTTCTGAATTCAGGTCCGAGCACACGGAGTGGTTTGGGTAGGGTCTGGGGGAAAATGGTTTTAGTGTTATGAAAAGTTAAGCCTATAGCGGGTAATAAGACCTACTGGGGTATAAAATTGTGGATATGCAATAGGGAAGGGAAAAACCATAGATAATTGGTGTCATCTTGCCTATATTCTTTTTATAATTAGGATATTTTGTTGGGCTATTTAGAGCACTGATGTACCATTTTTTTATTATGTTTTGTTTTCTTCCTTCCAGATGTTGCTAATGGGACCACTTCAGGTGGATATCGACCACCTCCTCGAACAAAAGAAGTAGTTATTAATGGACAAACGGTGAAACTAAAATATTGTTTTACCTGCAAAATCTTCCGCCCACCTCGTGCCTCTCACTGCAGCCTCTGTGATAACTGTGTAGGTAAGTATCCTTGTTCTCGTTCCTAAACAAAATGGTTATTCTTTAGCAAAGTTAGTGTTAACCCTCCTGGCGGTCTAATAAATTCCGCCAGGAGGCAGCGCAGCAGTTTTTTTTTAAATCATGTAGCGAGCCCAGGGCTCGCTACATGATAGCCGCTGCTCAGCGGCATCCCCCCGCCCGCTTCGATCGCCTTCGGCGATCTCCGATCAGGAAATCCCGTTCAAAGAACGGGATTTCCTGGAGGGCTTCCCCGTCGCCATAGCGACGGGGCGGGATGACGTCATTGGGAGTCCCGATCCACCCCTCAACGCTGCCTGGCACTGATTGGCCAGGCAGCGCACGGGGTCTGCGGGGGGGGGGGGTCGCGACGGATATCGGCGATCAAGCGCGGGGGGGCGGCGGCGATCGGTATGCTGACGCAGCTAGCAAAAAAAAAAAATTAAGCAAATCGGCCCAGCAGGGCCTGAGAAAACCTCCACCAGGAAGGTTAAAGAAGTACACTTACAGGAACTTTGTACTGATGTAAGTGGCCTGTATGCCCAGACAGTAATAACTAATATATTATGTGTGTGTGTGTGTAAGGTAATGTAATGCTGAAGATTAAGAGGGTTTCAGCCCAGCGCAGGAGGGCCATCCAGATTTTTCACTCTACTGAGCTAAGCATCTAATTTTT
Organism: Hyperolius riggenbachi; assembly: GCF_040937935.1. NCBI lineage: Eukaryota > Metazoa > Chordata > Amphibia > Anura > Hyperoliidae > Hyperolius > Hyperolius riggenbachi. The sequence continues at coordinate 335,773,841 of NC_090649.1, read as the reverse complement.
TTTATTTTTTTTTTGTCTTTAAGGGCTCTTTTACACTAGATGGAATTGATGTGATTTTTCATGTGATTCACATTTTTGATGCGACTTTAAAAAGAAAAAAAGTCCTGCAGGCTGCATTTTTTTTTTCTGCGTTATTACTTCTTGAGTTGCTAGCATCAAGTGAAAATGTGAATCGCAAATTGAATTTGCAGTATGCTGGGGGCCTAAAGGTACCCATTATTTTATTTAAAAGTAATTTGTTTAAAATGTCTGAAATAGTAGTTCAAAAGTGTCTTTTGACAGTGACTTGCAACAAATACTGCTTATATGCTTGAGTTATTAAAGGGAACCTAAACTGAGAAGGATATGGATTTTTCCTTTTAAAATAATACCAGTTGCCTGACTATTCTGCTGATCCTGTGTCTCTAATACTTTAAGCCACAGCCCCTGAACAAGCATGCAGATCAGGTGCTCTGACTGAAGTCAGACTGGATTAGCTGCATGCTTGTTTTAGGTGTGTGATTCAGCCACTGCTGCAGCAATACGTCAGCAACGCTGCCAGGCACCTGGTATTGTTTAAAAGGAAACATCCATATCCCTCTCAGTTAAGGTTCCCTTTAACCCACTCCATAATGGTGGTTTTGCACTGTATAGACTTGTATTAGCTACAGTAGTGTATTAATACTTGCATACAAATTGCTAGAAGCAGTTAGTTGAAGCTTCTGTCTTTCATTGCTACTTGACTGCCTTTGTCCCATAATTACAATAGAGCTAAAGTCAGACAAGCTGGGTCAGCAACAAGATCAGCAGACCTGGTTCTAGTCAGGCAGGAAAGGTCAAAATTGGTGTCAGAAACTACCAGACACATAAGGCCATAACCTACAGCTGAAAACTAATATTACTCTTGTTAAGGGGGCTCTATAGACCAGGGTTAAGCATTTTGGCACATACAGTAATTAATTGAACATTAGCAGCAAGGAAAACAGTCTCATATTTTTATTTTCAATCAAGGTATATACTGTTTATTCTTGAGTATGAGACCCAGGAAAATCTTCTCAAAAGTCAGGGGTCGTCTTATATGCTGGGTGTTGTCTTATAGGGCAGGTGCTGAAACTTCTAAGCTGGACTAGAGAATCTGCGGTTGCCGCATACGGTGGGAGGAGCTAAAAAAAACACCGTATGCGGCGACCGTATGAAAGCAGCAAGGGCGGTGCTGTACAAGTATGGTAGAAGAAAATCCGCTCACCAGGATTCCTGGAAAGAAGTGACTTAACATGGTCCCGATGACATGGTGAGGGGGCACCTCACTGGGGAGGTGTAACTGAAGGGTGGAGCAAGCTGCAGATGCTTGTAGTATGGAAAAAAGAGAGCGTAACTGTGCTCAGAAAATCACGCCTCCTTTACCCGCCTGGCCTGCCCGTGTATACTATTACCGTACCTCCTTCTCTGCCTCTCAGATCTCACTCCTGAGTACTGCAGTGAAGTGGTGCAGGCGTGCATGTACGACATCTGTGAGGAAGGGGAGGTAAGCCGCAGCTCAGCTCCAATCAGGTGGTCCGGGGTCCCCTCTGGCGCAGGATGCCACTGCACCTGCGTGAGTGGCTCTGAGTCGCGCTGACGTCATCCGGACTGTATACTGTACTGCCTGGGTGACGTTAGGGCAACTCAGTGAGCTGCGTGCTGGAGAGCAGGAAGATGCCGACCAGGCGAGGGCAGCATCTGCACCGGAGGTGACCGGGAGCCACTGGAGCAGAGGCGAGGGCACATGTTTGCAAATTAGGCCACTGCAGCTTTAAGGACTCGCCGCAGGGCCGTACAAATCAGCACACAAGTGATATTTCCCCCCCCCCCCCCTCCTTTCAGGGGTTTTATCTCCGCCTGCATGTTTTTTATATGCTTATTTTTTATGTCGCTTTTCTTTTGTATAAAGCCCGCCCTCCCTCCCCACACCAGCCAATCACAGCGATCGGCTGTCAGTCATTAGCCTATGACAGTCGATCACTCCTGTGGGTCCCAGGGGCATTACAGTGCTGCCGTAGATTGCAGCGCTGTACAGTGTAAATAGATGGCGGTTTCGCCGTTTAGCAGTCTCCTAGTGGAGACTGGTGACTGAGCGCGCGCGATATCCTGCAAAACCCCACCCCAGGTGTTGAATGGTCCTGGGGCTGCCACCATCGTAAAGTAGTTAAAGTATGTACTTGAGCCAAAGTTATTTTGGTTAAACTTGATGAACCGATGTCAGTGATGCGGTTTATCAGCGAAAGGGGCTTATAGCAGATATTGCTTCGGGGGTCAGTTAGGATTAGCCATTCATGGAGGGTTCAAGTGAGAATAGGGTTAATTTATTGTACTATTTAGTGATAGTACAATAACGGTAATATTTACCAATATATAAAAGTACTTTACTATCATATTACCCCTTTCCCAATAGTAAAATATTAGTAATTTTACATATAATCTACTAGCGGCTGTCCCCGTCTCCCAAATCACACGTTTTATCTTTCTCTTCTGATGACGTGTGGAGGAGTTGCTGAAGACCTTTGTCCAGCACTGGGTGATCCAGCAGTAGGTGAACACTCCGGAGAACCAATAAGAACCATCTGGGTCCAAAATGGGGTGATATACGCCCTCTTTTACAATGATTAATCCAAAGGGGAAACATCAGTAATAAGGGATCCCTTTTACTTTTAATAAAGGAGCTTCTATTTCTGGCTATAAGTCATTCAAACTCTCTAAATTTGTTTTCCAAAGTTGCAAACAGTTGTTTAGTTTCTGGGCAGTTTTCTCCTGAAGGTACAATAGGGGGAAAGAGGCGCCCTGGTTGGTTAAAAGCGTCTAAAAACAGCTTAAAAATGAAAGATATGAGGTAGCTTACCTCAATGACAAAATCTCTGTAATTTTACAGAAGACTTTTTATTTAGCACAGGCAACGTGTTTCGCGGGTCTGAGCCCGCTTCCTCAGGAATATAGCAGTGCCTACAATAGCGAAAGAACTCCTCAGTACAGCCATATACATATATCAAAAACAATAAGACAATAGATGTTGCATATCACACAAATTGCTCAAGCATAATGGTAGGTCTACATTTATACTAAAATTATATTACACACTCTGTTTTCTATATTAAGGTAGGAATTATGCAAATATAAATCTTGTAGAGAGATTTAAAATATTGTGTGTAGTAGGTAATATAGTAGTACATTTTAAATGGAAAGGTTGCCCACAAATGCGCTCCTCGTTCTAATATCAAATTACTAATCCCCTTACTACACTTTAGCTCTATTGAATCACTCCTGCATAAAACGTGTGTGTATCACTTTGAATAATCAATGAAGTTGGGGTAATATGCAGAGCGCTCAACAATATCTCATATCTACTTTAAACTCAGTTTACATATATGCATGCAATCCCTAGAATGTCCTCCATAGGATCAATATATAAAAAACAAAAGCCAAAACAGATAAAGTATAAAACAGTCTCTGAAAAAAGTCCTTCAGACTTCTTGACACTATGTTAAATTTTCCACCGGCATCATCCAGCTTAATAGTATTAGATTACGCTCACCAGATGAGATGGCTGATCAAATGAAAATCAGCAGAAAACGCTTCAGGCCCAGCCAGTAGGTTCAGGTTTCCACAATCCAGATATTCCAGGTTTATCACTCCCCACATGTAAAGGAAATGGAATGGCAATAGTGTGATACTGCTATAGCAGTGTATGATCACCAGCTTAAAGGGAAGGTTCAGGCAAAATAAAAAATCCAAATCCACTTACCTGGGGCTTCCTCCTGCCCGTGGCAGGCAGGAAGTGCCCTCGCCACCGCTCCGCAGGCTCCTGGTCTTCTCCGGTGGCCGACCTGACCAGGCCGGCTGCCAGGTCGAGCTCTTCTGTGCTTCAATAACCGTTTCTTCTGCGCTCCACGCGGGCGCACTGACGTCATCGGACGTCCTCCGGGCTGTACTGCGCAGGCGCAGTAGTTCTGCGCCTACGCAGTACATCCCGGATGACATCATCACGCCCGCGTGGAGCGCAGAAGAGACGTCATTGAAGCGCAGAAGAGGCCCGATCAGTAAGCTGGCCAGGTCGGGTCGGCCACCGGAGGAGACCGGGAGCCTGCGGAGCGGCGGCGAGGGCACCACCTGCCCTTCCACGGGCTGGAGGAAGCCCCAGGTAAGTGGATTTGGATTTTTTTTTGGCCCCATAGTCCCTGGATATTTCCGTTACGTGCTCCCCGTTAACACAGCAAAGCACCCAGTATGCCACCACCTTATAATAAATCAAGCCTCTCACCAGATTGTCTTGCTAACCAGAAGCAGGTCAGCAAACAGCGCTTTTTGGTGAGGAGGGCATTCACTTGCTTCAGATCACTTTGCCTATGACTCAAAACAGGCTTGACATAGTGTAAATCCGTTTTTATTCAAAAGTGTTAAAAGTAGTGCACTTACAATATAAAAACTTCTCATGCGCATATAAAATCCTCCTGAGCTCGTCCTGGCGTCTCCTCACTCTGCCTGGCTATATATATATATATATATATATATATATATATATATATATATATATATATATATATATATATATATATATATATATATATATATATATATATAATAAATATATGATGCCTAAAACTATTTTAATAGGCAATGAATAAGGAATAAAAAGAAATACTGATTAGAAATCTTCATAAATATTGGTGAATGCGTTATCACCTGTGCATATAACAAATAAACAAGATCCCATAAAACTTGGCCAGTTATCAAAACATGACCTCTCTCAGGTAATGCTGGTTTCATTATACAGAGTTAGCTGAAAGCTAAAAGATAAACTTGTCACTGATAAGGTAAAAGAATGAATCAATTGGGCTAAGTATAATGAAAAGACAGCAGGGGGAGCGCTTAATAATCTGAAGTCAATGAGAGCAAACATCAAATAGGATCTCTGCCACTTACCAAAAGAACAAGATCAGTCTGGCAAAGGGAGCCTCTATAGGGGGTTCTGCGGAGCTGCATTAAATAGCTTCTGTAGTGTATTTGGCGGCCGCAAGTCTGCACGCTCGCCGGGAGGTGGGGCAGGTACCAGAAGTGTGCGTTGACGTCATCGCGTTTAGTGGCGTCCGCCGGAAGTGTCGGCGGCGCCATCTTAGGTTTGGGAACAGCATTGGTGTTCAATGGAGGTTGCCAGTAGTCTTAAGAAGTGGATAGGAAAATCATCTAGTGCGCTCTGGCACTAAAGTGACACTAGATGGCAGCAGACTGCTGAACATTCCTAATGCTAAATGCATGGGATACTTGTAGTGAAGGAAATATATAAAGCAATTGTATGGCAATAAAATAGTGACAACTATAGTTGTTATTAATATAGAAGAGTATTGATAAAGGATGAATATAAAAATGAAAATCTAAACAATTATGAACCAGAACCAAAACCAAAACAAAAAAACTCCCTTTTCTCTACTCATCCTCCAGGATGGCTGCATAACATGAGATAGCCTAGCTCCTCCCCCAAAGGAATCACACCCGATACAAAGTTTTGTATAAGTAAACCCTGCCTACACACACACCTCAGTTTTGCTGGGTTTCCCACCCAAGAAACATCTGGTACATTAGTACTTTTCTTAGGCTCCTCCTTCCTGGATGCCTGCGGGTGAGCTAGCATTGCTGCGCTGGTGACGGGCAGAGGCGATCTTTCAGTCGCATTCGCTTGCGTCCTCTTATGTGATTGAGGACGCTGGCCAGGATCCTTTTAAGCGGTTCTACTGCTCGATTCAGGGGGGGCGGTGGCAGAGGAGCATTCTGATTTCCACGCTTGAGAACCGGAAGTACAGAACTAAGTACTTCCGGATCAGGGGTCACCAAAAGCACGTGACTTCTGCTTTTTAAAGCGGAGAGCAGCGGCGTCTCAGCGCCATTGAGTCCAGCCACGGGACTGTATTGGAGGAGAATGGAGCAGTCAGGTAGCTCCTCCATGGAAGGCCGCAGGACTGCCAGTGACACAGCGGAGCAGGTACGCCTGATGTCTGCAGCGGTCCCACATATCAAAGGAGTTGCTGTGGGCTGGTGTCATGTTAACCTTGGGGGCTGTTTCTATTACACCAGCTGTACCTCCTTATGTGGATATGTGTCCGGGCCAGTATTTCCTTGTGGTCTCTAATGGCTTAGGAGCATATTTATGTTTTGGCAAAATGCTTATTTATATACTTTGTTTTATAAAGGGATTTTCTTTTGTCCCTTTTTTTTTTTTTTGTTTTTTAGGCTTTGCCTGTGCAAACTGTTACTAAGCATAAAGACAAGGCTAGGAGATGCTCTAAATGTGATGCTAAACTTTCAGCCTCCTGGTCGAAATCATTATGCCAAAATTGTATTTCTAAAAACAAGCCTGGTCAATCAATGGTTATGTTAAACTTTATGGAATCAATGCAGAAAGAATTTACTTCAACTTTTCAGGCTTTACGTTCTGTTATGACAAGTGTGGTGTCTCCACAACTACCATCTGTATCCGCTTCTGCTGAGATCCCTTTACCAGGTGCTAATCAGGGATCTCGACAGATTGCAGCTTCTACTAGCAAGTCTGCTGAGGTTCAGGGTTATGCATTTCCACTTCTGCTGAGGACTCTGTAGAAGAGATTGAGTCTAGGCCAGATTCAGGTTCTGATTCTGTTGCTAGAGATATGAAAGCTGCAAAATACTTGTTTAGTGCTGATGAAACGTCAGAACTTTTGAGAGCGGTCTATGATACAGAACAAATCCCTGAGCAGGTTGCAGTTTCATCTGCTCAGGATATTTATATGAGGCTATAGGGCATTGAAGGAAAATCTTTTCCTGTTCACCCTGCTGTCAAAAAGATTGTTACAGATCAATGGAGTGATCCTGAAAAAAGGTTATATATATATATACTCAAATAATTTAAAAGCAGATTTCCATTCAAGGATGAGGATATCTCATTATGGGCTAAGTGTCCGAGATTGGATGCGGCACTTTCACAGTACTAAAAGGATACGGACTTATCCTTTGAGGGTACTGGTGCCCTTAAGGACTCTGGATAGAAAGGCTGAAACCATGCTAAAGAGAGCTTGGGAGGCCATTGCATTTGCATTTAAGCAGGCAATTGCTTCTATCTGCATTTCTAAAAACTTAAGTGGTTATCAGGGCTTAGAGACCATTTAATTGCAGGAACTCCGCATGCGCAGATCTTGGAATCCTTCCCAGTCATAGCCCGCTCTGTTGCATTTTGGCAGATGCTGCTACAGAGTTTTTAAGATCTACTGCTCGGGTGTCGGCCCTTATAAATACAACCAGAAGAGCAGTATGGCTTAATACATGGGGGGGGGTGATGTAAGCTCAAAGCAAAAGCTTTGTGCTATGATGTTTGAGAGAGATCTTTTGTTTGGAAAAGATTTGGAAAGATCTTCAGGAAAGGGTAAAAAGTTCCCTAATAAGAGAGTCAAGTCGGTTCCCTGAAGATCCTTCCGGGGGAGGAAACCATTCTTTAATAAAAATCAGAAATCCCAACCTCAAAAGAAAAGGTGGGTCTATTCAGCTGGAAAGGGTAAAACCCCTTTCATGTTTAATAAAACCCTCGCCACTAGAGCAAGGGAGGAAAAATGATGGGATACAGGTGGGGGGGGGTGGGGGGGGGGGAGACTGCTTCACTTTGTCAACCAGTGGAGTCTCATTACCAAGAACGTTTGCTCCCCCCCCCCCCCCCCCCCCTCCAAAAAACGTTGTTCTTACAGGCCTTCCAAAAGTACTAGAAAAAGCCTCGGCTCTGAAGGAGTCGGTTCTCTCCCTACTAAAGCAGAATGTGATTTGCAATGTACCAAAGGATCAATGGCATCAGGGATACTACTCCAGGGTATTTTTAATCAAAAAACCCTCGGGGAAATATCGTATGATCTTAAATTTAAAGAATCTAAATCCATTTATTCAAGTGAAGAAATTGAAAATGGAAAGTGTTTTTACCATTTAAAACTTGATTCCAAAGAATACATTTATGTTAACTCTCGACCTCAGAGACTCTTACCTACATGTGCCTATTCATCCAGCTCATCAATTCCTATACATTCCATAAATTCTGTAATAAATCTTAACACAGTAACTGAAAGTATATTATATTATTATATATAACATTGGGAGCCTTAGAATCCAGTCTTTAAAGTGAACCTCCGGACTAAAAATCGACTCAGCAGCACTGAAAAGGCTTGGTGTTTCTTTAACAGTTTCACAGCATCAGAACTTTGTTTCTCTTATACAAGCCTCATTTTTAGCTGCACAGAAGAAAACTGCCGGGCTTTTTTCCCCTGATGCTGTGCAAAGCATGATGTGATTTCTGATGATGTTGTTCTCGTTCTGCTGTTTTGGTGCAATTTTTTTTTTTTTTTTTTAATTTTGAATTTGACATTTGAAGCCTAGCGTGTGCAGCTAGGAGGGGTAATCAGGACACAGGGCAGTTGGAACTGTGTCTCCTGCTCCTTGTCACCACCTTTCAACCAAAAAGATGGCTGCCCCCATGCCAAAGATGGCAGCCCCCATGACAAAGATGGCAGCCCCCATGAATCACAAACATTTGCCTGTTCTTTTAAAACAGGGTGGGTAAGAGATTATATTACCTATCTATTCTAATTAACATAACTAATGTAACTTGATGACAGTATGCTTGTTTAGGCTGAAGCTCCCCTTTAAGCACAGCAACCCCCACCCCCCCAAACAGGCTAAGAAGTTGGCCTTCTCCACCGTGAGTACTGTCGGCAAATTGGGCCGGTTGGTTGAAACTGCTGGTTAGTTGAGTTCTAGATAACATCATTCAATATTTGTACTGAAATCCTGTTAAATATCTAATGGTGCAAAGTGGTAGAACAGATAAACAACTAATCAATGGTGTATGCATATATATGTGTATGTATGTATACACAGGCACACACACACGCACAGGCACACGCACAGGCACACACACACACACACACACACACACACACACACACACACACACACACACACAGTCACAGGCACATACAGGCACACACACAGACGCACACACACAGACAGACAGACACACACACACTCACTCTTTACGGATATCTCAACATGCATCTTGGTGAACTAGTCCCTGGTTTATGGAGTAAGTTTCTTGACCGCTGGAATTCAGAAAGCAATGTGAACCTGCCTGTAATACATTCTCAGTCCGTCCAAAAGCAAAATCAAAATGTTCAGCTGAACAAAAGTTTGATATTGAATCATAACAAGGACATAGATAAAGTGTTTTTTTTTTGTTTTTTTTTCCCCACTCTGCCTCCACTGGCCATAAGCTTGTTATAGGTGTAAATGTGTGAATTGGAAAAGATCAGCATGATGGCCAGGAGCTAAACAATTTTAAAGAGACTCTGAAGCCAGTTTTTTTTTTCCTTTTTAGAATGGAGTCCTGTTCAGCAGTGAACTGCTGACTGTTTCGCCGCATTTCTGCCCGCAGAAATGTACAAAATAGATCACACAATCCACCAGGTCACAGATTTTGCTACCTGCTTCACAAGTCGATTGCCGCCCATCTCCACCCCCTTTTGATAATTAATCCGCCCCTCATGCGAGCAGGAGCGTGCTGAGCTTGCACGTGCAACCAGACCACCCTGCTCCATGCATAGTTCTTTGAGCAGAGTGGTGCGCTGGAGCAGGGCTGTGGAGTCGGTACAAAAATCCACCGACTCCTCAGTTTAGGATTCCACCGACTCCGACTCCTCTAATTTGCATATTACAATCTTGTTGATTGAAAGTGTGTAACATGAAATTCGTCTCTAACTGCCAACGCTTAGGAATTTTACAAGACAACTGAAGTGCGAAGGATATGGAGACTGCCATATTTATTCCCTTTAGTCATAGACTAAAACTAGTCCTTGGTAAGAGTACTTGTAAAAGTTACAGACCGGAACAAAGAACATCTATCAGGCCCTAGGAAATGTAACTGTGGGTACATGTAAGAGTGATATGCAGGTACTCTGCTGGGGAATGAGGAGATTCTTCCTGTATTACACATTCTTCATGTACAATCTGAACCAGGTTTATGGGCGATAGACAACACCTCTGTGTTTAATGTGCACAACATTCTCAGTGGATTCCCTGCAGCTCTGTGGAGAGTGCATATGTAGAGTATAGTACTACTGTGTAACAAAGTAAACCTGAGACAAATGAAATTAAAGTTTTATACATACCTGGGGCTTCTTCCAGCCCCCTTCAGGCTAATCAGTCCCTCGCTGTCCTCCTCCGCCACCTGGATCTTCTGCTATGAGTCCAGGTACTTGAGCCAGTCTGGCATAGTGCGCATGCATACAGTCCGCCCCCGGGAGCGTACTACACCTGTGCAGAACACTCCTGGCTGTGGAAGCGGCATGCGGCCGGACTGCACTGACTGGCTGAATTACCATAGCAGAAGATCCAGGTGGTGGAGGTGGACAGCAAGGGACTGATTAGCCTGAAGGGGGCTGGAAGAAGCCCCAGGTATGTATAAAACTTTTATTTTCATCCTTCTCAGGTACCATTTAATTCGTAGTCACCAAACCAAATTTTAACAACATATCAAATTATTTGATTTCATGAGCAAAGAGAGTGCGTACCATTGCATAAATCTGCATCAACGCAGAATTATTTCCATCTCATTGACCATCTCTATTAGTGACACGGCTACACATCAGGCTTTATACTCACAGCATAGATGTTATTTAGTATATATAAGACATTCCTGTGTACACATCATATATACAGTCACAATCAGATGTGTATATCTGACTTTAAAAATACGGGGACTGCTTTATTGAAGCAGCACAAGTAACTAATTTTGATTGGTTTATTTCATTTTTGTGGACTAAGCACAGCTATTACTGTATGTATACATTATTTATGATGACTATTATCTGAGAAATAGAACATTTTATCATATTTTCTATTTTAATTACAGTTTAAATTTATTAGGAGTCGGAGTCAGTGCATTTTGCCGCCCACAGCACAGGTGCATCTGTGCATACTTAAAGGGAACCAGAGATGTACCATAGCTGGGAAAATGAAAAAGCTGTTATACATACCTGGGGCTTCCTCCAGCCCCATATGCACGGATCGATCCCACGCCGTCATCCACCGCTGCCCGCATCTACGAGCACCGGCTCCCGTCGCTGAGGCCATCGGAGCCAGCTACGCAGAAGAAATGTGCGCCCTCTACGTATCTCTCCAGCGGCTGCTGCAGAAATACGTAAACAGCACACTTCCCTTACGCTTAGACTGGCTCCGACTGACGGAACAGCGGGGAGCCGGTTCTCGTAGATGTGGGCATCGGTGGACGGCGGCGTGGGATCAATCAGAGCGTATGGGGCTGGAGGAAGCCCCAGGTATGTATAAAATCTTTATTTTTTTCATCTCTGGTTTCCTTTAAGTACTAAGCCCCCCACAGGTGGGTCTGGATCCATGCATAGTTACAACCTTCATGGTAATGGGATAAATATGCTTGAGCACATTTCCCAGAATTCCAGTACAAACGTGTCTACATTATATGAAACGTATAACCATAGGACGTCTGATAATAGGATGCGAACAAGCTCTTTGGGGTCTTGATCTTGCATCGATAGCTGGACTGCTACACAAAAAGGATTTTACTGTTTAAAACATTTAAAGAACTGTAGTGAGAAGATTATAGAGGCTGCCATATTTATTTTCTTTTAAACAATACCTGTTACCTGGCAGCTCTGCTGATCTCTTTGGCTGCAGTAGTGTCTGAATTGCACACCTGGAACAAGCATGCAGCTAATCTTGTCAAATCTCAGAAACAACTGATATGCTGCATGCTTGTCCAGGGCTTATGACTAAAAGTATTAGAGACATAGGATCAGCAGGATAGCCAGGCAACTGGTATTGCTTAAAAGGAAATAAATATGGCAGCCCCCATAGGCCCTCTTGCTACATTGTCCATTAACTTCCTATATCATTAGATGGCAGCAGCAACCACAGTTTAACATATTGCACATTTATGGCAGACTAGCAGACCCAAGCCCGTTTAAAAATGGACTCTTAGTCTGTGATTCTCGCCACCGCCCCTGCATGTTTCTGCACCCGCCGCACACCCAGCCGTCCACTCACGCCCGCCCGGCTCCTTGGCCCCGTCTTCCTGTCTCTGTGAGGCTGGGTCCGTGCTGCGCATATGCGCAGTAGCAAAAAGCACGGACCTAGCTACACAGGGACAGCGTGATGCAGGGACACAGGAGTTTTATTATAGAGGATTGCTGGCAGAAGGAGTCTAGATAGGAGCAAGCCCGCTGCTCCTACCCCACCCCTCACTTGGACCTTTTCCAATATGTCCAATTTGATTGTATGCAGCTTATGGATTCAATGTCTATCAAACAAGACTTTTCAGACCAACACTACTTATTAGAAATTGATCTGAAAAATGTACGGTATGTGCATATGGCCTGGTTAAGTCAGTTCAACAAAAATCACCCTTTTGGATGGTCCTTCCTCCACAATCAAAGACCAAGAATAAATAAGTTTTCAGTCAGAACTGGAGAGAAATCCCATGTAGCTTGTGCAAATAACAAAAAATGCATCTGCATCCTTGCTTACCCTAGATCTGTATTAATACACTTGAAAGTATGAAGTAGTTATGAAAAATACTTGTACTGTACTTAGTCTTACCATCCAGCAGACTTCTTTAGCACAAGACTGCAAGTCTCACCCTCCCACCGCCCTTTCTGTATGTGGACTGTTCTTCCTTAAACCACAGGGCCATATTGTATAGTGTGTGTGCAAAACTACATGGTATTCCTGACCTATACCAGAGATGGGGTAGGAAGCTGCACAAAACACTGTAGAAAAAGGTGACGAGAGCTGTGAGAATTGCTTGCTAGTTCTAAACCAAGTCAGGACTAGTAATTAGAAGAGCGCTTTAATTTCATTATGGGTATACCACAAGCAATTTTACTGTGATGTGGACTTGTAAACGCCTAACATTTTATTCAGTGGCTAAGCTGTCAGCTTGTGGTTGCACTGCTTTTGATTTCTATGCCTTTTTCCACACCAAATCTCTAAAAATATCACTGTTCATTCTTGCACTGGCACCCATGCATGTTTTTTCATATGTGCAAAAATACTTTAATTATTTACCATAAGTTTATTTTTGTTTTGTTTATTTTGCTTCTCATTTCAGAGCGCTTTGATCACCACTGTCCTTGGGTGGGAAACTGCGTGGGGAAAAGAAACTACAGATTTTTTTACATGTTCATTTTATCCTTGTCCTTTCTGACAGTGTTTATATTTGCGTTTGTAATAACACACGTCATCCTTCGTAAGTATTCTCAAAGAAGCCATATTTTTGTTAATAATTGCCGCCATTGTTATTTGATTTGTCTGGGAAGCTAGTTCCCATATGCGTTTTAATCATGTAGGTATTTAAGGAAAAACAATTCATTATACTGTAACTGTAGAATATATTTTTATGGGACAACACTGAAGATATGACACTTTGATACAATGCAAAGTTGTCCGGTGTACTGCATGTAAAACGGTTTAAAACATAGGCATTAATGTCTAAACTGCTGGTAACAAAAGTGAGTACACCCCTAAGTGAAGAATGTCAAAATTTTACCTAATTAGATATTTTGTAAGGGGGGGAGGATGTTGGGTGAGCCTGTCGGTGCTCAGACCATGCGCCACACACTGTATCAAATTGGTCTGCATGGCTGTCATCCAAAAAGGATGGCTCTTGTAAAGATGATGCTCAAGAAAGCCTGTAAACAGTTTCTTGAAGACTAAGACGAAGCAGACTAAGGAATGTATTGCCACAGGAAGTAGTTAGGGGGACAAATTCTATATCTGCATTTAAGGGGGGGGCTTGGATGCTTTCCTTGCTTTAAAATACATCCATTGCTAGGTAATTCCCGGTGGTGTTAATTCAGAGATTTTGTCAAATTGCCATCTGGAGTCAGGAAGGATGATTTTTTTTCCTTTTGTGGCTAATTGCACCATGCCTTGTAAGAGTTTTCCTCTAGATCAACAGGGATATGTGAGGCTGGTGTTGTACTCTTTCTGGTTGAACTCGGATGTATGTATTTTTTTCAACGCAAATAACTAAGTAACTTCTATGTAACTATGATTACTGGAATTTTTGTCCTGTTGTCTGATGAGACCAAAAATAAACTTATTCGGCTCAGATGGTATCAAGAGTGTGCGGCAACAACCAGGTGAGAAGTAAAAGTGGGTCTTGCCTACAGTCAAGCATGGTGATGGGAGTGTCATGGTTTTGGGCTGCATAAGGGCTGCCGACACTGTGGAGCTTTGCAGGTCATTGAGGGAACAATGAATGTAAACATGTACTGTGACATATTGGGAGCATGCGCATGATCCTTTCCCTTCAGAAACTGAGCAGCAGTGCAGTATTCCTACATAACGACCCTGAACACACGTTCAACATGACCCCTGCCTTGCGAAAAAAGCAGACGATAAAGGTGCTGGACTGGCCAAGCATGTCTCTAGACCTAAACCCTATTGAGAATCTATGGGGCATATTCAAATGGAAGGTGGAGGAGAGCTAGATCTCTAGCATCCACCAGCTTTGTGATGTCATCCCTTCAGCCACTGTGCCGCCCCCCCTCCCCCCCCCCCCCCCCCCCCCCCCCAAAGTTGGGTGACCAGTTGCAGACTACTGCACATGCTTGATTACGCACCTGTAAGCAGGAGCATACCAGTACATTAGAAGGTAAAGAGGCGCCCAAAAATACTTAAGCACTTCAAAATCAATAAAATGAGAAAGATTGAGGTGGCTTACCTCATTTATCAATCCTTCTCATTTTATTAATTTTATAGTGTTTTATATACATTGGGCGCCTTTTTACCTTCTACTTTACCTTATTCCCCCTGTCCTCACTGGAGGGGGGCCTTGCGCACCTACCTAAGGAGCGCAGGTTATTTGCTAAGAGAGCGATAGAGTCCAGGATTTCTGGGAAACCTGAGTGGAGTCAGGTTTTAAAATACTCCACGTTCCTGAAGTGGTCGGTTGCCCCCTGGTGCAACCCATCTTTATGAGTACATTTCTATAGAAGTATTTTTCAATACTCGTGACATACTGCACCATTTGGGCTCCCGTTTTGCGCAGTAGCAATTTTTATGAACGTGCAAGTGCAGAGCACTTCCGGCCTTAGGAACACAGCCCAGGGCCGGGCGCCAAGCTCTCACAGGGGCACAGCGGCTGAAGGGAGAAGAGCAGGACGACAGTAAGGGGCCAGAAAGACTGCAGGGGACTGGAAGAAGCCCCAGTTAAGTTGCACTGGCCACCTTTGTTCCACTTTAGGATCCCTTTAATATGCAATGTGCTAATATAAACCCCACATAGCCTTTCAGCAAAATCCTAAGTGTTTCTTGCAGGCTGCTATAGCTGGTTTTTTCAGAGTTTTGCGTTAGTTCACACTTTTAGCTGTGGGTCCTACTGAGAAATATTTTATTTGTCACATACTGTATATACTTGAATATAAACCAATTGAGTATAAACAGTTACTCATTTTTTTTTTCTCTTCAGACACTAGAAACGTTTGATTTGAATAGAAACTCAGGCTGCTACATCTTAATTCTCATAACACTTCTTTAGTGGTGTAGTCCGTCCCCCCATAATAATGTTCTCTGGTGACTAGTGGGTGCTCTCCCTCCCCGCATACCCCATTTGCAGAGTAATGGCAGCAGAGGAGGTGGAAGAACAATCTCACTTGATCCGTGGCCGGACAACGCTGTACCGCGACTCTCCATGCCTTCCATCAGATCTGGCTTCTGTAGCGTTTGCATCTCAATCTATTCTTCCCGGTTCTGGCATGCCGATATATATGGCTTGAGCAAAACTGTTCTTTAAGTAGGTACTGTGACACCTCAGTGTGTCCTGAATCCTCGATGATGCTCCACTGTCCAGTCCTCCTTATTAAGACCTCTTGCAAGTTGATAACATAAACAAATTCTAGGTTGGGGATTTTTCAGTTTTATTTCAGCCAGATTTGATCATTCTAATTGAATCTGTCAGAAATCTATTGACTGAAAGGTCTAATCACATTTTCTTTTTTTTCTTTTTTTGATTGATTTATTTTTTTTAGCATTTCGCCTAAGCTTGATTAAGTCTATTGTTTAGATATATTTGGAGATTCACATCGATCCGGATTGGGGCAGGATTGGTGGTAGATCAACGAACTGTAGCATTGCACTGCTGCAACCAGTGCAACACTTCGGTTCAATTGATTTTCAGTAGGTTCACTGCTGGAATCTGTTGATAATAGATATGCTGTGTGTGTTAGGAATTGATCTCAATTGGAGAGGAATTGTGCCACATCAGGCAGCAGTCTATGTGGCCTCCTTTACAGGTGATAAGTAGTAAAGAGATTTGTTTTGGGAAGACTTTGCACTCAGGCAGATTAAGATCTGCATTCTTGTGACTTGTACCATTCAGAGGTTATGTAAACTGGAATCTGTTTTAGCCAGAAGAGTATATTCATAAAGGCATTCATAGAACAATTTGTGCATCTGAGTTTTAAGTTATAGTGTGATAACTGACACTTATATCCTGTTGAATTTTCATCCTGTACATGAAAAGCAATGCTTCTCAGTTTAAGTGGTTGGAATTGCCTAAGCTGTCAGATTTGAGGCCTTGACTAAGATATGACATTGCCATGGCTTCCGCTGTAACCATTATGAGGCTAACCCATGCTGATGATTTTTTTTTCCTTTGCCATGTTAGGCCTTGTTCACATTAGGCAAAGCAGGTTGTCACGCGTTGCGCAGCTGATCACATTCATTACAGTGAATTGGATTAATGATGCGCTTTGCCAAAAATGCATGCAGCAGTGCGATAGTGCATTGCACTGCTGCGTAGCACACATTGTCTGAACCTCAGGAGTGCTGTCTATGCACTTCTGGTGTTCTTGCAGATCGCACACCATACGCACTGCCAAAATGCGCATGGCAGTGTGTATAGTGTCAACGAGGCCGATCTCTTGAACAGTGGAAGCCAAAGGTAAATTGAACTGTCATTGTATATCATACCTGGCCAAAATAACAGCCTTGTATACAGGTATCTGATGTTTGTTTTTAATTTCCTATGCTGGTGGTGTCCAGAACATGTCCTCTTGGCAGGCAGAATTTTTCCACTTCCTATGTCTATTAAAACTTTGGGATATGAAAAACAGTGGCCCAAATACAATTAACGTTTTCCTCCCAGGAGACAACTTTTAATTTTCTTTTTAACCACATAAAGTAGTACTGTAACCCCCGGAACAAAAGTTCAACTCACCTGGGGCTTCTAACGGCATCCCGCAGACGTCCTGTGCCCGCGTCGGGACAAAATGATGCTCCAGTTCCCCGCCGCGACTCTCTTCCGGATTTTGCTACTTTAATGTCGCAAACCCCCCTGCGCAGTCCTCGCCTTTTCTGGGGGGTTATGGATCGTTCGTTACCAACGACATAAGTAGTTCGTCCATGTTAATGATCGTTTGTACTGGTTTTTTTTTTTTTTTTTTTTTTAACGGTTGTCGGCCGAACACATCGGTAACAAACGTTTCTAACGACTATAGTCTGTACGTACCTTTACAGTACTCCTTTAAGGCTAAATGATGGACCTTTATAAAAATCCTATGTGTGCACTTATTTGGACATTTAATAAATGTCCATTCTACGTAATGCTCGCACCAGTTTTATTCCTTCAATGGACGAGCGTTAAGTAGTTAAAATAACTTTTCAGCACTTACCAATTGGAAAAGTAGAAAGGACTATCAAAATAATTTTGAGTTTGTATATGCCAACACCCTTTGTCACAAAAATATGCAAAAAAAAGTTAAATTATGTCTCTTCAACTATTACGATAATCAAGGCGATGATCACAAGGAAAAGGCTTCTGCTATGTTTCATATCATTATTGCAATAGCTAGACGGGTGATTTTCCAATAGTGGATATCTCCCGCACACCCAACACTATCTCACTTAAAAAAAGAAATGGCGGCCTTGTTTCTCCTAGATTGCAGACATTGCAATCTTTGGAACAGCGCACTAACACTTTTTTCAAAACTTAGAAAAATTATATCCTAGACACTTTTAATCAAGAAGAAATTAATGGTCTTATGGGAAACTTTTACCACTTAGTACTGTCTTGAAGATATAAGTGGTACACTAGGAGCGCTTAACTATAGACCAATGGTTGTTTAGCTTGTTCTTGTATAATTCTATGGTACGACCGACTGCCTATATTTTGCTAAATCACTATGGCACTGAGCATTCGAGGGGAGGGAGTTTGTATATTTTTTGTATGTTACAAATTATACTCTTCCCTGTTGTGGGTGAATGAAAAACTTCATTCAAAATGTTAACAAAATGTTTTACCAAAAAAATAATCATTTTGAGCATGTCCTTGCTTGCTGGTGGTTTAAAGGCATTTTATTGACCAGGTATGATCATATCACGTAGGAGAAAAAGTGAATTGCATAAGGGCCAGTGTGAGAACAGTATGTAACCCATGTGCCGAGGAGCCTGATGGATGAAACCTAAGATGCAGTGGCGTTGTAATAAGGGATGCAGAGGTTGCTACCGCACCTGGGCCCCTTGAACTAGAGGGGCCAACATTGATGGAGCCACTGCAGAGTTTAATAGTACTTTAGAGAGGGCCCACCTAAATTTTTACACCAAGTAAAGGTCATTTGTGAAATATAATTTGGCACCACGGGTGGTCAGTGAGGTACACATATTTATTAATTTTTTTGGGGGGTAATGTTATGTAAGAAACGTATGGAGCTTGAAAATGGATCACTGAAATGTCTCAGCATTTGGTTCAGTCTGAAGCAGCATAGATGTGCATTAAATCACCATAAAAGTAGCATCAGCTGAAAATTGTTTTCATCTCATTGTGCTACTCAGCACAAAAACTTGTCCATTGGCTGCTGATTCTATTCAGAGTCTTCGTACTGAAGGCTCAGGCTGTACTACCTTTGGATATAGTTTATCAACTTCTTATGCACTCGATCTCATGCTCTCACCCAGCAGAAAGGTCAGCAGCTCTCCAGCAGGGTGGATAAGTCAGGATCGCCTTCTTCCTTGAGCTCTGAATATCAGTTACTCAATCCCAGCAGCATTCTTCTAGAGAACAGACCTGTTGAAGACTTCCAAGGAGTAACGCATTCTCTTATGGGTCGTTCTGCTGATGAGCTTGGAGTAAAGCAAAAAACGTCTGTTATGTATGGATACCTTAAAAATTCTGCCATTGTCAGTTATTGGGGTGTGTGTGTGTGTGTGTGTGTGTGTGTGTGTGTGTGTGTGTGTGTGTATATGTATGTTGGTGCAGCAATGTGCTGAATATAAGCAGCACAAAAACGTGCATAATGATGGCTGAAAAAAGTAAATGGAAGTTCAAAATGCTGAGGTATGTGCTTACTTTTGAACAATGCAGATTGCCTGGCTGTCCTGCTGATCATCCACCTGTAATACTTTTATTTACAGTGGGATGTTGCGTTTGGTTCTCTGTAGAATTGGAACTTAATGGAATGAAAAAAGTTGTACCGCACATTATGGCTGTGTTGCGTCGCTAACATACTGCAACGCTTCCACCACACTTTCAAGGCTGTGTAGGTGGTGTATTGCAGTACTGTAAGCCGTGTTGCAAAGAGGTACTCCAATGCACCAATGTGAAACTGGGCCTTAGCCATAGATTCTGAACAAGTATGCAGATCAGGTGCTCTGATCCAAATCTGACCAGATTAGCTAAATGTTTCTGGTGTGTGATTAAGACATTACTGCACCTAAAGAGATCAACAGGACTGCCCGGCAACTGGTATGGTTTAAAGGAAACGTATGCCCATTGTAACATGCCTCTCACTTAAAGTATACCTGTAAGGCGAAAAAGAAGCCTTGGAGGGGGGGGGGGGGCTCTGGATCCTAATGAGGCTTCCTCTGTCTTCTTCAACTTTGGGGATCCAGCACTGACAGCCCCAGAAAATCCACTTCCCGGCGGTGCGTGCAGACACTGTAGGAGCTGTAGCGCGCAACAATATTTACGATCTGTGTTCCTGCACAGGTGGAGTACAAGCTTCCCCTCAAACTCCAGCGGAAATGGCCGAGCCCGATCGGGTTTATTCTACTGCGCAGGCGCAGATTGTAAATATTGGTGTGTGTCTTGAGCCTCGGGGATTCAGCCCCGAACGAGAGGGGGTAAGCGTGATTAGCATCCATAATCGACAGCGCGGCTGTGATTAATAGGGTCTCACAGCGCGCAGGAGGGGGCTTTGGAGGAAGCTATATAGCAACAGAGGCTGGGCTCTATAGGCAGACCCAGCCTCTGTATGGGGATTGCGATGTAAGAACCCCGCCTCGGGTTCTCTTTAAGATGGCCACACACTATACAATTTTCAATTCAAGAATAAAAATACATTTTTTTCTGATGAATTGTAACATGTTAAAAATCTGAATAATGTATATATGATACATTATTCAGATTTTTAAAATGTTACAGTTCATCAGAAAAAAAATTGTTTTTATTCTTGATTTAAATTTGTTCCTATAATGGAAAAAAATGAAAAAAAAAATTGCTTGGGTCTGTTAGAAAATGCATTTCCAGCCCGTGTACAGTTTTTTTTTTTTTTTTTTTTTCTTTGTGTTCACAGCACTGCCCTTGCTCTTGATTTTTACATGTTTGTCTTGACAGGGGTCTGCTCTGTCCTTTAACACTTTTCAGTGCTGTTCAACTTTCTCTGATCTTCTTGACTTTTACTCTGCTTGAAAAATGTTGTCAGTTTTTAAGAAAATATATTGATGCAGTTTCAAAGCACAGGGATCTAAGAAAATGTGAAGAAAAAGTGGTACATGGAAATAGCTTGCATTTGCATACACTGAAAAGCATTGCAATACTTCTGCACTGCCAACCTCTGAAATAGAAATATTTGTTACTGGTACTGCTAGGTAGATGCAGCATGACCTTTAGCATCTATACTACACGGATATAGCATTTTGGAATAGATAGGGGTTTATGGGTAGGAGCAGATGAAAAAGTTGTGGCCAAAAATGGGCGCAATTGTTCTTTATCGATATATGTGGGCATAATTGTTAATTATCGTAATATTGAAAAGCAGTTACGCTATTTAGCGGATGACTACAATTGAATTGAAATGTATCGTATTATTGGTAGTAGGGATCAGGAGGTGTTAAGGTTAGGCACCACCAGGGGGGTCTTGGGGTTAGGCACCACCAGGAGAGGGTTCTGTGTGAAAGTAGGGAGAGGTTAGGTTCAACATTATCGGTAAATTTACCGCAATTAAATAATTTACCTCTTTTATCGATTTTAAATTGTTGATTACCGATATTGCTAGTAATATCGTGATTTAACATCGCGCCTAAATCAGCTTGCGACTTTTTCAAATGTATGCTTTATGGATTGCATTTCTTGTTTTATTTGTGTTTAGCTTCCCATTTACTTGTCAACTTAAAGAGCTACCGTAAGTACAGTTTAAATGGAACAGAGTACGATTTTTAGCACCCAGGGCATCTCAATAGCACTTGAAAATGCTTGCTAAGAATGTGGCTCATTAAAAAAAACTTCCATTTTACTGTACCTCTTCTTTTTACATTTAAAAGTTAAGCGTAAAGCTTTTCTTACCCTACTTCTGTGGATGGCAGGGCCTGCCCTACCTCAGGCAGATATAATTACAGGTGAAGTTTGAAAAATTAGAATATTGTGCAAAAGTTAATTTATTTCAGTAATTCAACATAAAAGGTTAAACTAATATATGAAATAGACTGATTATATGCAAACCAAAGATATTTCAAGCCTTTATTTGTTATAATTTGGATGATTATGGCTTACAGCTCTGATCCGAGACTAGTGGCACGTGTATTGGAAATAAGCCCTATTTATTGTACCAGCAGTGTGTATTACTGTGGTGTTCATTTCCTACTTGTTTGACTATGACTAGCCATCCTACGCTTTGGTAGTAGGTAACTTCTGGCTCTTCCTCATTGCATTGAGCTCCACACCTGTACTAAAGCCGGTTTATGTGACCCATTTACTTCTTATTGAATTGAGTTTATGAATCTTTTTAATCTGTATGTATTGTAGCAGTATTGCCTTTTAATTTGTTACCTGCTGCTTCAGGATTAGCACTTGTCCATTCATTTTTGTAATTATATTTTCATTATTAGATTATTTTGCTCAATACAGTATGTGTAACACTTTTTTTCGTAACCCAGGATTCATCCAGAGTGGCGTCCGCTTGGAAGCCACTTGGAATACTACCTTTTGTTCTTTGATAAATCCAGAACGCAATATTTTTATTATTGAGTTGAATTTTTATACATACATGTGAAATATATTGGCATGCAACACAGGATCAGCAACATGGGGAAAAGTTTTTTTTTTTTGTTTTTTTTTTTTCCCCTTGCTGTGTACCTTACTGTGTGTGTGTATATTTATGTATATATATGTGTATATATATATATATATATATATGTATGTGTGTATGTATGTATGTATATATTTAATAAGCTGTTTTGACTACACTTTTGCACTACTGCTCAGTGGTGCTAATTGCGTCATACTGCAAACAAGCTTGACTCCCACATGGGAGTTTTTTCTCTAACCCACAAGTCCTAGGGCAAAAATCCACGACTTTGAAAGTCGTGGATCAGCGGGGATGAACGCAAGTAGAGGCAGAGCTACTGCCCTAAGCTCTGCCTCTACCAGGAAGCACTCCCCAATTTTTGCCCTGGGGATATGGGGGTTACAAAACCCTCGTTCTGCTGCGGTAATGCAGCGTTTTAGCCCTGGCCATAATCTTTAAGCTAAATAGGAGGTAAAAACTCGTTTTTATTATGGCTTCAGACTCTCCTGAACTTTCAGCATTGAAATCTGTGTCCCAGTTAGCATCAATATGTGGTAGACAAAACCTCTTGTTTTGCCTCATTTAGGACTACAAGCTCAATTGCAGTAGTAATATCTGCAGCTCCTTCATAAAAAAAACCTATATCATTTACACATATACCCTTTTATTCATGAAGCCTGCATGGACTGAAAACATTTCCCTTCTTGCCTATTCTTCTCTATTCTTAGAAAATTGGATAGGTACTTGATGGGGAGGCAAGTATGCTATATCATTCCCACGGGTTACTTTTGACATTTTGCCCTGAAAATGGGCTGTAACCTAGACTTTTACTTATCTCAGGAGGTCGTTAACTTTGTTCTGATATTTTAGTGGCCCTTAATCAACTAAATGTACTAATGCTTCAGTTTTGTTGGAAGTTGAATAGCATGCATCAATTGTACAGGTATATGGGCAAAATACCGTAATCCTATTTTGTTTTCAGAGGTGTATTTGTTTTGTAATTTTATTTATTTTTATTTTTTTTAAAGGTTCTCAGCAGACAGGATTTCTCAATGCCTTAAAGGACAGTCCTGCAAGATATCCTTTTTATGAAATGGTTTGCTGTACAGACTTTGCAGCTTGTTTTGTAGACATCTGCAAATGTTACCATTGTCCCTTATATAGATTCTCGATTAATTATTGTAAAAATTATCACACTTTTTCATTTCGCTATACTGTAGATCATGACATGCCCAGTTTTGGGTTGCTTCAGATTGATTTAAATAAACAAAATCTATTTATTCAGTGAAAATGATTTCAAATGTTACATAACCGTTCTTGTAGTTATAGGTTATTTCCATCATATGCAACATTCAGGTGGACATTGGGGTTTTTTAGTACATTAAAGCATAGCTGTCCATGCTTTAATGTACAATGACCAGAGAACAGAACTTTCAACAGAACAGAATAGGATTAAAACGGTTATCAGGTATACTAGTGTGCATGTTTTGTTGTCTCAAAACCTGGAATTTAAAATGGATGGTTTTGAGAGTTTACACCATTTCATTGACAGAACATGCCTTCAGCTTTGAATATGTATTGCTTGGTTTATTGTGAAGCAAACAACAAGTAGGACAAAATGACTGAAAACCTCACCGTGCATAACTATTCAGCCCCCCTCATCCCAAAGTCAGTACTTTTGTGGAGCCACCTTTTGTGGCAATTACAGCTGCAAGTCGCTTCGGATTAGTCTCTATGAGATTGCCACATCTTGCCACTTGGATTTTTACACATTCCTCAAGGCAAAACTGTTCCAGCTCCTTCATGTTGGATGGTTTTCACTTGTGAGCAGCAATCTCCAAGGTTGACCAGAGATTGTCTAATGAATTGAGGTCTGTACTTTGACTGGGCCATTCCGACACATTTAAATGTTAACCCTTAAAACTACCAAGTGTGGATTTAGCACAGTGTTTCTCAAACATGTCCTCGTGACTCCCCAACGGTGCATGTGTTGCAGGCAGCCTCACCTATGTACGGGTGGGGTAAATAGTGTCTCAGCTAGGTGGATTCCATGTTGCTGAGACACTAATTAACCCACCTGTGCATTTATGAGGCTGACTGCAAAACATGCACTGTTGGGGAGTCACGAGGACAGGTTTGAGAGACGCTGATTTAGCAGTATGCTTCAGGTCACTGTCCTGCTGGAAGGTGAACCTCCTTCCCAGTCTCAGATCACTGGCAGACTTAAAGCCTCATCTACACGTGTAGATGAGGCGGCGATTTGGCGGCTCGATTAGCCGCCGAATCGCCTCTTCCACGTCCCTGCTCGCCGCGCGTGCGCCGAAATCGATACCCGCTCGATTCCCGCTCGTCCCCGCGCCGCTTATCTTCCGCTCGATTCCCTGCCATTGTCCCCTCGCGGGGAGCGAGCAGGGAATCAGCGGTGGGGAGATCCATCCTGTCGGATCTTATCAATCGAGCAGCATCAGCGGCTTGATTGATAAGGAACATCACGGCCGCATTTACGCATGTAGATGCGGCTTTACACAGGTTTTGATCAAGAATATCCCTGTAAAAATGCTGTAGAAGTGAAGCTCTCGGTGGAAGTGTTAAATAGAATGTCTCCTGACATGCCTTGATTAACACCAGGTCTGTGGGGAAAAAAATTACTATTTAACTGGCCATTAATTTATATATAAAAAAAAAGCAAAGGAATATCTCACTGTGTTTAAAGTACATCTGATGCTAGGTACACACTGAGATTTTCCAGCAGATTTACTGTCAGATTGATTATTTCAAACATGTCCGATCTGATTTCCGATAATTTTCTGATCGATTTCTAACTGTTTTCCGTTCATTCCCATTGGAAAATGATCGGACATCACATCGGACTTGTTGGAAATAATCGATCTGACTGTAAATCTGTCAGAAAATCTCTGTGTGTACCTAGCATGACCACACGCACGTTTCCGATGCTAAAACCAGGATAAGCACTATAGATATTCATCCTGAATAGTTGTATTACATTGTCATTACAGTTCCCTTAAATGTAGCCTCTAAAAGATTCCAACTGTTAATTAGTTTGCCAGGAAGTTGATTAGCAAGTGCTGGTTTTAAAAGATCTGATTTCTTTCCCTTCCAGAGTTGGTGGAAATTTGCATGGTAGAA
Source organism: Hyperolius riggenbachi (assembly GCF_040937935.1). NCBI lineage: Eukaryota > Metazoa > Chordata > Amphibia > Anura > Hyperoliidae > Hyperolius > Hyperolius riggenbachi. Next base: position 335,748,366 of record NC_090649.1, on the reverse strand, counting down.
TATTTTCTTATCTGTATAGATGAAAAGTAATTAACAAGATTCTGCAAGAAAAAAAAAATTCCCAATTTGGATACTTGCCTCTAGAGGCTTCCCCATCTGCCTCGCTGTTCTAGCACCAGGAGCCCTGCAAGCCCATCAAGGGAATCTCAACTGAGCTCGGCCACACTGCACAGGTGCACATGACTTGCACGGAACCGAACAAGCTTGTTGGAACAGCCAAGTCCATTCTGCTCCATGCTAGTGTGCAAGTAGTCTGCTACTGCGCATGGGTGAGCCATGCTGCGCAGTGTGGCTGCGCTCATACTGGTGTGTTGCTTTGGGGGTCCTGGCACTGGAAAAACGAGGATCCAGAGGTGTCCCCATACCGAGGTAAGTATCCAAATGGGGCAATTATTTTTCTTTGAACTAGAGTTTTTGGGAGATTTTAGATAATCCTAACTTAATGCAAACTGATATTTGCCACACTGGGGCAAACATCTAAAATTGTGTATGTGTGTGTGCTGGGGTAACTGGCCCACCCATCTGCTACTTTACATCTGAGCACTTGGTCAAAGGTTTGTTCCAGGTTGAGTTGCAAAGCTTCTGACACCTACCCTGTCGCATGATAACCAGGACACCACAGGTCACAAGAATCTGGGCTAAAATCAATAAGGCAGTTATTGCATAATCAGAGCCTCATTTCAATGCATTTTAACTACGCTTGAGTGTAAAGATTAATACTCAAGCTGAAATGTTATATTGCCTAAAAAAATTGTTACAGTATCTATTTTTGAGTGTGCTTTAACTGTATTAAAAAAAAAAAAAGTTAATGATTTTAGTTTGCTCAGTTTAATTTTGATTGCAAGCTTATACTCCTTGACTTTCATTTCACTGTTTTAGAAGCTGTGGTGTGCTTTTTCTCAGTGTGGTCAATTGTCGGCCTGTCTGGTTTCCACACCTATTTGATCAGTTCCAATCAAACTACCAACGAAGATGTAAGTCTGTCTACTAGTAGGATTTTTAGCTGATATTCTTTGTATGTGTAATGAATATACTTTTATATTTTCTGTATTAATTTTCTATTGATGAGCAATGCATGCCAATAACTTTCTTAGAGCTCACTATCAAAGCCTTTACACCACTGTATAGTTCCAATTTTTGGAGTAATTAGCCGACCAGTATTTTTTTTTTTTTTAAATGTTAAAGCTGAATGAAATATGTCACACTATCTCCTCATGTGTTGTGAATTATTCACTTTGCAAAACCACAGTAAAGGTAATCACAAATATCAGTATACTCAAACACTTGTTAAAAGGGATTGCTGTATAGGAATCTGTGGGATACCAAACCAACACTACAAGCAAAGCAGAACATAAGTTACCTGTATGTATTTGGAATGTTCAATGCAACCATAGGGCCCACAGGAAACCCACACAAACATACAATCTCCATGCAGAAAGTGACCTGGGAAATAATCCAGAGATCTAAAGTGGCAAGGAGAGAGAAAAAGCCACTGAGCCATTGTATTGCCCAATCGCTATTAGCTGTTCAAGGTAGTCATCTTGTCAGTAGTAATAATTACTTTTTTTGTATAGCGTTTTTCTCCCTGTCAGACTCAAAGTGCTTGTGAGGCAGCCACTAAAGCAGTAGGCAGCAGCAGTGTTAGGGAGTCTCACCCAAAGAACTCCTTACTGAATAGGCAGAGCCAAGATTCGAACCCAGGTCTCCTGTGTCAGAGGCGGAGCCCTGAACCATTATACTATCCAGCAGAGCTGGGACAAGGTCCTCCAGCACCCAAGGCTGAGACACCAAAATGCACCCCTCCATCCCTCCCACCCCAGCTGTCACACACTGATTGCTATTAGACTAAGAGGGCCACAGGGCCCACAACCTCCCCAACACCTTACTATCTAGCTATCTGGCTTGCAGTCACTGCTATGTATCCCCTTTTCTTATTTCTTTCTGCTTAAAACACAATTAGGAATGACAGCTGAATGAATTGTGCGCCCCCTCCTACACTGCGCCCTGAGGCTGGAACCTCTCCAGCCTATGCCTCGGCCCGGCCCTGCTATCCAGCCAGTATCCCTGGCCAGCCATTTTGGGGTGGTATAAGTGAATGTGAGAGGTCTAAAAGTTGTGTCCATGTCATTGTTTTACTGCATGTTAGCCTGATCTTCATTCCCTTCCCTCTTACTCCTTTTACACATTTGCTGATTCTTCAACTGAAGATCTTTTTACCTTCCAGAAGGCATTTACCCAGCATCTGGCAACATTTTGAGGATTGAAGAAGGAAACTTAGATAACTTTTGTAATTTATATTATATATTTTATGCTCAGTTCAATGATGCATAATGAAGTACATCTCTGAATGTAGCATGTAGTAGGCTTATCAGCTGACCACAGTTTTGCAGTTTTTACGGCTCTTTCACACTGACTCGTTAGAACTTGTTGCAACACACTCTTATCAGAATAACCCACAGCATGCTCTGCATTCCTGGACGACATGTGCGGCAAGGGCCTGTTTCCATTCATAAGTGGTGCGAATGCAGCTACCTAGCCGCATCGCATCACTTCCACTGCTGGCCGAGTCAAGATGTGGTAGTGAATTGAGATGGGACCCAGGTGCGGGCACATGCGGCCGTGCAAGAATCTGCTGCATGCTGCAGATTCTCAGATCGCGCAGCATAACATGCATGCAATGGAAGCTATTCCTTTGCCATGCATGTGTTTCAGGACACCCGCGATGCGATGTGGCTATGTAGCTGCATCGCACTGCGTCTAATGGAAATGGGCCCTAACAGTTCTGTAAGCATACCATTTCCCTCCCCACCCCACCTTTCCAGATGCTGAGCTGAAGGAGGGGGGGGGGGAACTCATCAGATGAGGTTTTCAAACTATTATTATTATTTATCCACACAGTTTATCATGTTAAGGGTACCTCTATGTTGCGTCTTTGCTGTATTTGTATTTTAGAATGGTTTGGGTTTTCTTCTGTATAATCTTCAATGAAGTTTATTAGGTTTGTGTTTTTTGTATGCGACGGCCAGTTATGCCCTAGCAGTGACTATAGAGGATTTGAGAGAATGGCCAGGTTTCTGTTTGCAGGAGTCAGAGGCTGTTTGGATCAAGGGGTTTAACTACTTGCTGCACGCCGTGTAGTATATTCACGGCCCTACAAAATTGACAGGATGCACCAGGGCCGTGAATACAAGCCTGCAGCGATATGCAGCTGACGCTCGCTCCCATTCGCCCGGGCGCGCTTACGGCCGCATAGAGGGGGAGTTAATGAATGGGACTGCGATAAATCTAAGTCCCCGATTAAACGTCTACGAGACGCCGGCATTCATTGAATCCTCCTGTTACACTGCTATGCATTACTTCCGATTCACATGCTTACGTACGTGAATCGGAAATGACTGAGGACATCTATTGGCCAAATAGTATATTGCACCAAATTTCATTTTTGCTTAATAAAAATCCCTACACTGATTGTTAAAATTAACTATTTCCCTCCCACACCCTCCCAGTAGTACCCAAACTTTTTTTTGTATTATTTATAAAGGGGGGGGGGGGGGAATTACATAAAAAAATATATATATAAGTAGTTACCTTAGGGACTGAATTTTTAAAAATGTATATCAAGGCGGTATATTACTATTCATTTTTAATTTATGGGCTTGTAATTAGTGATGGGCGCAAAACTGAAAAATGCACCTTTATTTCCAAATAAAATATTGGCGCCATACATTGTACTAGGGACATTTTTTAAACGTTGCAATAACCGGGACAAACGTGGGGCTTTTTGTGACGTATGCGCAGTCACCCACCAATTCCTGTTCCCTTTTGCTGCAGTTTACCATAAAGCCTCAGACCCTGAGGGAATCCTGAAGGCAGTCAGAACTGCAGGCAAAGTAACCTTTTGGATTGGTTGGTGAGTCCACACACAGTAAATTTTCGATTGTATATACAATCGATACAATCTGTGCTCTCATATAGAGGCCAGGTCGCTGCCACCAATCTGCAATAAAAGCGTGCGAATGCGCTAATTCTAACTCTAGCTAAATCCTGTAGGAAAAAGGATTAATTAGACAACCTTTCTAGAGATAGCAAAACTAACAACATTTAATATCAAAACAGTTATGGTAACATGTCTCTCTGAAGATGTGAATTCTTTTGGCGGAGATTTGTTTCAGAACAGCACTTAGACGAACTATTTTTAAATCGTTTATTTAAAGGAATAATGCAGAACAAAATATAGCAATAGAAACAAATGGATACAGAAATAAGGGTTCAATATGAAAATAATAGCTGATTACAGTCTGAGCAGTTTGTCAAGTTACCGTGTCCTTTGAGGTAAGTCCCACAGAGATATGTAGTCCAATTCTGGAAAGTTCTGTGGAATAGGTATTAATCCTTTTATTATTCAGCCCAAATCCGTGATGGTACAGGATGGCTGGGGTCTCCCTCTCCAGGCTGAGTGTCAGTCGGTTTTAACTCTTTCTCTGCCAGAGGGTGTGGCTGGTAACCAGAAAGGTTTCCACCCATAACAATCTGACCTCAGGCTGCTGAAGTCCGCCCCTATTGTCTGAGGGACAGAATTGGCAGTTTCTCCAAGTATGCCATAACTCAGCGGATATCTGACATATCATATAAAACCCAACATTTTACATTCCGTCAGCATGCCCTGAACCAATCGATATCAAACTCGCTTGGAGTGCCACCTTCCTTGCCTATGTAATCAATACCTCAGGCTGTGAGATGAGATCGATTTAAACGTCTCACAAGGTGGGCTGCGCTGGTCGCCTGGCGCACTGAGTTGTGGACCGCTGGGCCCAAACGGTTACGCAATATCCATCGAATTATGGACTAATATGAAGTGAGATATCAAAAGCTCATTAAGCCTGGGACATGTCTCTGGGTATTCTCCGGACAGGCAGGAATGTCACCTAATGATTTTACGATGCGTTCCTGTATCCTGCTTCTTATCAGCAGTTCCTTGTAGTAGATCTGTGAGCTATGTGAATGCCTGGCTTTTTTGGGGTTTTATTGGGAATCTTCAGGAAGTGTAAAAAAGCACTCACATTCCCCATTGCAGGGCTGGTGAGCTGGAAGAACACTCCTTTTCTAAAAGCAGGCTAATGCATTTAAAGGGGCTCTCCAGCTCATAGTTTGAGCACCTTTACATGCGCTTGCCGCAATGGCGTTCGCGGAATCGTGACACTTTTATCCACAGTAGAATGTTTTATTTTAACACTATAATGGCCAGAAACAGAAAAATAATGCATTTTTTTTCCCTTATTCATGTTGAAATGCATTTAGGATAAAATTAATTGTTGGCATACTGTAACTCCCAAAGAAAGCCTAATTGGTGGCGAGAAAAACAAGATCTAGATCATGAACGCTGTGATTAGTAGTGATTAAGTTATTAAGGGAGGAGCGCTGACAGGTGAAAATTGCTCTGGTCCACAAGGGGGAAAAACCCTCAGTCATCAAGTGGTTAATATATACATTTTTATTTTTAAAAAAGCAATTAGATCAAGAGTAGTACATTTATTTTAAGGATTTGGCATACTTGACATGAACAAATTATCTTTTTATTGCTTAAAGGGGAATATAACCATGCATTTCAACTTTGCTCTAAAACATTATTTACAGTATATTATATGCAACCAGCATTTTTTTTTTTTACTAGACCAGCATTGGAAGGGTTACACAGAGCTTTAACGTTCCTGGAAAGAACTGCAGACGCATCCGAAGCTTACATATACATTTTGTTTACATACATGTATCTAAGTGTAGAATGTGACTCACTCTCTCTGACAGAGGAGCTGGAGGACAGCCAAAGAGTGTAACATTTATCACTTGTTACATTCTATTTAGTTAAATGTATCTATCTGAACTTCTGCATATCTCTCCACGGAACTTTAAACCTCTGTGTTTAACCCTTCCAATGTGGGCAAGTAAAAAAAAAAAAATGCTGGTTGCTGTGAATAATGTTTTAGAGCAAAGTTGAAATACAGGGTTATATTCCGCTTTAATGCAGTGTTTCTCAAACTTCTGAAGTCTCACCAGTAGCTATGGTCAGTTTGAAATAATGGTCCATTTTCAAGCTGCATACAATTGCATACATTATTTGCATAATCATGCATCAACTCAGAATTATTTGCATCTCATTGATGTCCATATTTGCAAGCAGTGCATTTTTGCGAATAACCACACTAAAGCCTTGGACCCAGTAGCAGCACTTTTGCTTGTGATTTGACAAGCTCTTGCTAATGTGATGCTATGGGGGCTTTAAATACACACACACACACACACACACGCGCGCACACAATTACATCAGCAATAACTTTTCAAATCACAAGCGATTTGAAAAGCGCTGATAGTGAGTCCCAGGCCAAAGAGTTGATCCAGGTTTCTCAGGCACTTCTTGCACAGCCCACGCATATGTGTGATTACCTACAAATGTGCACTGTTGGTGGGACTTGAGAACAGGTTCAGAAACACTGGCTTAAAGTAATCATATTTCTGTTTTGTTATTAATACAGATTAAAGGTTCCTGGTCAAGTAAAAGAGGGAAGGAAAACTATAATCCATATAGCTATGGCAATGTTTTCACTAACTGCTGTGTAGCTCTTTGTGGTCCTGTGAATCCAAGGTAAGCTTGATTCTCTTTTTTTTTTTTTTTTTTTTTTTTTTTTTTAATAATTGGACACCGGTAAATTTGAGAATAGGAATGGGTCTAATCTAAAACAAAAATATTATACTAAGTTGGGCAAAGTGATGGAGAATGAGGGTAAGAGTGTTTGCATTTGTGCTGACTGACCACATTTTACATATAGCATACAGTAAGAAACCAACCAAAAACTGTATAGTCCCTTAATTTGAAGTTTGTATTTGGATAAGACCTGAACATGGATTGTAGTGGGGGTTGTAGCTATTAGTATAAATATTACCATGTGCTTGGAGGTTAGCAGGGTTGTTTAGCCATCTGTGCCATACTTTGTTGAACATGGAAAGTTTTTTTGCCGACCTAGATCTATTTTTCATGTGGGAGGATAAGGTTAACTACATGCAACCATTGATCAAGTGTGGGAGGGTTGGGGGATAACCACATACAGTGGTTTGCAAAAGTATTCAGCCCCCTTGAGGCTTTCCACATTTTGTCATATTACTGCCACAAACATGAATCATATTGGAATTCCACATAAAGACCAATACACAGTGGTGTACATGTGAGAAGTGGAACGAAAATCATACTTGATTCCAAACATTTAAAAAAAAAAATTGCAAAGTGGGGTGTGTGTAATTATTCTGCCCCCTGAGTCGATGCTTTGAAGAACCACCTTTTGCTGCAATTACCGCTGCCAGTCTTTTAGGGTATGTCTCTACCAGCTTTGCACTTCTAGAGACTGAAATCCTTGCCCATTCTTCTTCCAGCTCAGTCAGATTAGATGGACAGTGTTTGTGAGCAGCAGTTTTCAGATCTTGCCACAGATTCTCGATTGGATTTAGATCTGGACTTTGACTGGGCCATTCTAACACATGGATATGTTTTGTTTTAAACCATTCCATTGTTGCCCTGGCTTTATGTTTAGGGTCGTTGTCCTGCTAGAAGGTGAACCTCCGCCCCAATCTTAAGTCTTTTGCAGACTCCAAGAGGTTTTCTTCCAAGATTGCCCTGTATTTGACTCCATCCATCTTCCCATCAATTCTGACCAGCTTCCCTGTCCCTGCTGACGTGAAGCACCCCCAGAGCATGATGCTGCCACCACCTTATTTGACAGTGGGGATGGTGTGTTCAGAGTGATGTGCAGTGTTAGTTTTCTGCCACACATAGCGTTTTACATTTTGGCTAAAAAGTTCCATTTTGGTCTCATCTGACCAGAGCCTTCTTCCACATGTTTGCTGTTTCCCCCACATGGCTTGTGGCAAACTGCAAACGGGACTTCTTATGCTTTTCTGTTAACAATGGCTTTCTTCTTGTTACTCTCTTCCATAAAGGCCAACTTTGTGCAGTGCACGACTAATAGTTGTCCTATGGACAGATTCACCATGGGCCTCTTGACTTCATTTCTGATCAGTGCGCTCCTTGTTCGGCCTGTGAGTTTAGGTGGATGGCCTTGTCTTGGTAGGTTTACAGTTGTGCCAAACTCCTTCCATTTCTGAATGATCACTTGAACAGTGCTCTGTGGGATGTTCAAGGCTTTAGAAATGTTTTTGTAGCCTAAGGCCACATACACACATCAGACCATAGTCTTTTGAAAATGAAAGATCACAGACCAATCTTACCACCCTCCATGTAGTATGAGAGCCATACTCTACACAGTCTTTTCTATGGAGCTGAACTCCACATCAGAAAAAAATCTTTGCAAGATGCTGCACACAAAGATGCTGTACAGACACAAAAGATCAGTATCTGCAAAAGATCTGTTCCTGCCAAAAATCCATTCCTGCAAATCGCAATGATAGTCTATGAGATCTGCAGATCATCATACACACATGGTTTAACTGACATTCATCTGCAGATCAGATCCACCAGGATGGATTTTCAGATCTGCAGATGATTTCTTGATCTGCAGATGAATGTCAGTTAAATCATGTGTGTATGGTGATCTGCAAGTCTCATAGACTATCATTGCAATTTGCAGGAATGGATTTTTGGCAGGAACAGATCTTTTGCAGATACTGATCTTTTGTGTCTGTACAGCATCTGTGTGTGCAGCATCTTGCAAATATTTTTTTCTGATGTGGAGTTCAGCTCCATAGAAAAGACTGTGTAGAGTATGGCTCTCATACTACATGGAAGGGGGTAAAATTGGTCTGTGATCTTTCATTTTCCAAAGACTATAGTCTGATGTGTGTATGAGCCTTAAGCCTGCTTTAAATTTCTCATTAACTTTATCCCTGACCTGTCTGGTGTGTTCTTTGGACTACACGGTGTTGTTGCTCCCAATATTCTTTTAGACAACCTCTGAGGCCATCTCAGAGCAGCTGTATTTGTACTGACATTAGATTACACACAGGTGCACTATATTTGGTCATTAACGCTCATCAGGCAATGTCTATGGGCAACTGACTGCACACTATTTGTAAAAAATGTTTGGAATCATATGATTTTTGTTTCACTTCTCACGTGTACACCACTTTGTATTGGTCTTTCACGTGGAATTCCATTAAAATTGATTTATGTTTGTGGCAGTATTATGACAAAATGTGGAAAAATTCAAGGGGGCCGAATACTTTTGCAAACCACTGTAAATGCCATGGCTTACCGAGCTTGTGTGCATCATTGACTTCTGAGCTCAAAAATTCAAGTTCTTCCAGTATTCTGGGAATTATCCAAGGCCCATTTTCGAAATAGTTGATTTTGGCTTTATATCATGTAATTATCCTGACCACGGCCAGTGATGAGGGCTAATGCTAGTCAGGTGGTGTGCGAAAGAGATGTTGGCTTTGTATTGGAGGAATAGTGGGATGAGACACTTGAAAGGGAAACCAAAGTTGCTCCCCACACACCTCCTGTACCTTTGTTATCCTTTCTAACCCCTGTGAGACTGGCCACATTTCAGTTGAATCTGAACCAAGTAAAATTATTTAAAATAAACAAATGATGTACCTGCAAAATGAATGGTAGATGCTTACCTCACCATCAGTTCCTCTCAGAAGCCATTTCTTCCATTTTCTGCTTATTACTATAATTTCTGACTATTTTGTCAGAACTGAAGCATTTGAAACAATTTAATGAAGAAGCTCTCCACATAGCCTGAAATCTCCTCAGTAGGTACTGGATACTTGCTACAGTCCCTACTTGTACCGAGTGATTTAGGTCAATGAACCAGGTGTTCCTGAACACGGTAAATCCAGCGCTGGAGACTTGGGCGCAGCAGCGCAGGAGACTTGGGCGCAGCCGGCGCCACCATAGGCCGTAATAGGAACTACGGCTATCGCAGGCACATGGAGTAACTTCAGCGCCGTCAGAAGACGGATCTGAAGTTGCTTTTAAAACAATAATTCGGCTTCCAGCTATTGCTGGAAGCCGAATTATTTCATTCCCCCACTATCCATGTCGGCCTGGAGGGGGAATAGTAATTAACACGGCCCGGACTTGTGCGGCAGCAGGATTAGCCATATACTGGCTGTGTCCTGCGCCCAAGTCTCCGGCGCCGTTCTCTCTCGTACGCGGTGTTCCCCCCTTCAAAAGGTGGAATACCAACGCTGAGGTGCTGAGGCCAAATTTTGTTATTGTCCAAACTCTTCTCGAACCAGGTTGTAATTCACCCTATGTGATGACTTTTTATATGTGAACTGCCAAAGCCATGCATACTTAGGATACTTTGAGCTATGAATCCGCTATCTTTATTCTTACTAGCAACTGTTTAATTGTTAAATTGGTTTATGTGTTCTTTTTTTGTTAATTTATATAAAGCAAAGCCAGTCGTGTATTTTTTTTTTTTTATCATATACCCTGTATGACATTACAGTTTCAATAAACTCTACTTGCTTTAAAAAAAAAAATACAAGTTCACATTTTTGTGAGGTTTAAAGTACACCTGAATGGGAAATGGTGGCTGCTAGATTTATTTCCTTTTAAAGAAAACCAGTTGCCTGGCAGGCCTGCTGATCTCTTTGGCTGCACTAGGGTCAGAATCACACACCTGAAACAAGCATATGGATAATCCACTCAGAAACACCTGATTGACATGCTTGTCTATAGTCTAATGCTGGGCATAGACGGGTCGACACCTCCTTATCAATCGAGCCGCTGATGGCTCGATTGATTATATTTTCAAGATGGCGCCCCCTGGGCAGCCGTGGTCACATCGGCTCCTCTAGTTTACTTTTATTTTAGTTTATTTAGTTATTTTTCTTTATTTTCTTAGCTCTCAGTTCCTAGTCTAGTTCAGTGCGAGCTAGTAGTGTTAGTGAAAAGAGCAGAGAGTGTGCTTCTAGCTCGCCTTGCCTCCCAGCTGTATGTGTCGCTGGCTTTTACCGCTCTCCGCTGAGACACACGGACACCCAAGTGCTTCCAGGCCTCTTCCAGGGTGAGAGCGTCCCCACCGTAAGCAGAGCTGAAGTCCGCTCTGACTGTCCGCTCCGGGACTCCTACTGCAGCCGGCTTCTGGAGCCTCTCCGCCACTGCCAGGCCACCCTCACGGCTGCTGGCCTCCCTCTCCGGGCTTTCCACCTGAGCTGCTTCCAGTCAGTTCGCTCAGCTGGTCCCCTGCTTCTGAGACGGCAGATCCAGCCTCTCCACCGCTCAACGCTGCCGAACCCGCTCAGTCTGCTAGTCGCTCTGCCCCCTGGATTGGTTTGCGCCCAGCCATCTGCTGCACCGCTTGTCGGCTCCCCTGCATCTGCCGCCTGGATCAGCTTGCTGGTCGCCCCTGCCTGCACGGCAACAACGTGTCAGCTCCCAGCTCCTGCTCGGCAACAACGTGGCTCCCGGCTCCTGCTCGGCAACAACGCAGCAGACCATCCCACGTGGCCAGCACTCGGCCTCTAGCTCCGGCCGGCCCTCCCACGTGGCCTCCAGTTTCGGCCCTGTTTGCGACCTCCAGCTCCAGCACCGCTGCTGCTGCTTTCTTCTGCCTCGGCTTGCAGTCCCGGTCTCCTCAGAGTCGCCCAGACTCCCACATTGGTCCCTCAGTCCCAGGCTTCTCAACCCATATGGCGTGAGCTACTGTCTGGTTTTATAAATGGTGAGCTATCCTGTATTTGACTTTAAACTGTGCCTGCATAACTGCCATGACCTGGATCCACTGCCACAACCCCTGAACTATTGCTTATAGAACGACTATGTTCTATTGCTGATCTTTATCTGCTATATTCTGCTGCCCGTATATCTGCTATGAACTTCTACCTACTGCGACAACCTATGACTTATTCATTGCAAACTATTGTCTGTAGGACTGCCACGACCCCTGAACTGATTATTGAACGGCTATGCTCTACTGCCATTTATCTTTATCTGCCATTTTCTACTGCCCGTATATCTGCTATGAACTTTTTCCTACGGCGACAATCTATGACATATGCATTGCAAACTATTGTCTGCCACGAACCAATTTTCTGTAAAACTGCTGATCAAATGTCTGTATAACTGCTAGCGACTATTGTTTAAATTGTTTGAATAACTGGGGTCTATGATCTAGCTCCACATAATTGCCAAGGACTATTACCCGTATAATGTCTATGATCTATTGCGCAGATGCCTGCAATGAACTATTGACTGTATGATATACAATCTATTGCTCATATATCTGCTACGAACCATTGCCCATACTACTGCCATGTTTTTATGCTCTATTGCCCATACAACTGCTATGATGTAGATCTACTTCCCTCATAACTGCTATGTACCTCCGTGCTGCCTGCAGTCCAGCACCCAGTCCTGTGCCTGTTAGACCAGCACCCAGTCCTGTGCCCGTGGTCCAGCACCCGGACCTGTGCCAACATTACCTTGCCTGATTGTCAACCTGCAGGCCTCTGGGAACCCTCTCAAGGAGCTGCCAAGGCACCCTGTTCCCTACCACTGGGCTGCCTGCAGTCCAGCACCCAGACCTGTGCCTGTTGCCCAGCACCCGGATCCGTGCCAACACTACCTTGCCTGATTGCCAACCTGTCGAGCTCCGGGAACCCTGCTCACGGGGCAGCCCTGTTACACCTCCCCTGACCACTGTACCCCAAGCCATGGGAGGAGAGCCAGTGTCACAACCTATTACCACTTTGACCAGAGAGTACCTCCTTAGATGGGAACCCTCTTCCAGAATCAACCCTCCAAATGGCGAGCTCCTGTGGCAAGAAGTCACTACCCACATCAAGCATATGATCAACAGCACTGGGAACACCCAGTACAAACGCCGCCACAGAGGGAGAAGAGCCGGCGCACTTGTGAGACTCGAGAAAAGGCTTGCGCTCTCCCGTCCCTGCCATTCTACTAGCGAATGTTCGCTCTCTCCTCAACAAAATGGACGAGCTCCTCCTACTGCTCAGCAGCAAGTCCTCGATCAGCAGGAACACCCCTGTTCTGTTTCACGGAAACCTGGCTGAGCGACTGCGTACCCGGCAACTCCCTGCATGTACCAGGCTATGACCTCCTCCGTGCTGACCGTAATTTAGCTTTCTCCGGGAAAAGGAAAGGCGGGGGAATCTGCTTCTACATAAATTCGACCTGGTGCACAAACATAACCATCCTCCACAAGGTCTGCACCCCGGACATCGAGTTTCTAGCCATCATCTGCAGGCCACAGTACTCTCCCAGGAAGTTCTCCTCTCTTGTTCTCATCGGAGTCTACATCCCTCCGGACGCCAACACCAAGGCTGCTGTGCAAGCACTCAGCAACAGCACCTCACAATGGGAAACCGCCCACCCAGAGGCCCTCTTCATTATCCTGGGCTACTTCAATAATGCAAATCTGCGTCAGGAGATGCCCCATTATAAGCAGCACATCACCTGCCCCACCAGGAACTGCAATACCTTGGACCACTGTTACATGGTCCACAAGGATGCATACAGGGCTCCGATCACAATCTGATTCATCTGATCCCTACCTACAGGAGGCGCCTCGATACCACCAATCCCACGGTTCGGACTGTCAAAAAGTGGACTGAAGAGGCCAAACTGGAGCTACAAGCTTGCTTTGATTGCACTGACTGGTCGGTCCTGGAAGCGCCCACCCTGGATGAATGGGCAGAGAATGTCACGTCCTACATTAGTTTTTGCGAAGAAGCGTGTATCCCATCCAAGACCTTCAAGGCCTTCCACAACAACAAGCCTTGGTTCAACAACAGGCTGCGCCAGCTCCGTAAACGCAAGGAGGAGGCACACAGGTCAGGATCCCCAGAGGAGTTCAGGGAGGCTAGGAATGCCCTGAAACAGGAACTGCGGGTCGCAAAGAGGGCCTACTCTGAGAAGCTGCGACTCAGCCTCCAGTCAAATAGCCCACGGGAAGTATGGCAAGGCCTCAGAGCTGTCACAAACCTCAAACCCTCTCCCCAACTCGCGACCCCTAGCATCCAGCTGGCCGAGGAGCTCAACGAGTTTTACTGCAGATTCGAGCATCAGCCCAAGCAGCCTGTGGTCTCGGGGTCAATGGAATTGGCACTAGGCGACCACTGTGCCACTGCACCAGTCACAGTTCAGGAATCAGAAGTTCTTAAGCTCCTTCGCAAGCTGAACGCCAGGAAAGCCTCAGGCCCGGACGGTGTGTCATCATCTTGCTTAAGAACTTGTGCGGATCAGCTAGCTCCTGTGCTCACCTCTCTGTTCAAGAGGTCACTAGCGGAAGGTACAGTTCCCTTCTGTTTCAAGAGGTCCACGATCATTCCAGTTCCCAAAAAGCCAGGTAGCACTGACCTCAAAAACTTCAGACCCGTGGCTTTAACATCCACCATCATGAAGATCCTGGAACGGCTAGTTCTCGCACACCTCAAACACACCACCAATGCACGGCTTGACCAACTCCAATTCGCATACAGGGCCAACAAGTCCGTAAAGGACGCCATCAATGTTAGCCTCGCATACATCTTGGAGCACCTCGAAAGGCCTGATTCCTATGCCAGAATCCTGTTTCTGGACTTTAGCTCTGCGTTCAACACGATCTGCCCGGACATTCTGATCGACAACCTGGCGCAGCTCGCTGTTGACCCCACACTCTGTGCATGGGTCAGGAGCTTCCTCTCGGAACACAGCAGGTCAAGCTCGGCAACTGCACCTCCAGCGTGAGAATTACCAATACGGGTGCACTCCAAGGGTGTGTACTGTCCCCGCTACTGTTCTCCCTGTATATCAATAACTGCACCTCCTCCACAGACTCTGTGATGGTCATCAAATTTGCTGATGACACAACTATCATTGGTCTCATCAACAACAACGGAGAGCACGAGTATCACAGCCAAATAGAGAGAATCTGCAATTGGTGCAAGAGTAACAACCTCATCCTTGATGCAACTAAGACTGTCGAGCTGGTTGTTGACTTTAGGAAGAACCCTCCCGCCCTCCCACCCGTCAACATAGGCAAGGCAGTGGTCTCCAAAGTACCAACTGTGCGGTTCCTGGGCTCAACCTTCTCCACTGACCTAAAATGGGGGCAAAACACTGCCAGAATTCAGAAGAAGGCACGGCAGAGGCTATTTTTCCTCTGCCAACTTAAAAAATTCGAAATCCCTCGGGAGCTACTGACCAGCTTCTACACCACGACCACCGAGTCCATTCTCTGCTCCTCCATAATCGTCTGGTACGCTGGCGCAACGGAGAGTGATAGACAGTGGCGTAGCTCTGGAGCTAAGGGCCCCGGTGCGAGTTTTACATTGGGCCTCCCCTAGCACTCTACATAACACTTGATATGGCGCAACAAAACCTGCCAAGGTCATCTACAGTATTAGAGGTGCAAGAAGGGGATGGGGAACACTGTGTTAATGATTACTAACATTCAAAGTTTCTATAGAAGTTATTATTACCACCACAGGACCAATAAACAGCTCATACTTTGGTTTAGAAAGGGCCCCTCTGGCCCAAGGGCCCCGATGCGGTTGCTACCTCTGCAACCCCTATTGCTACGCCCCTGGTGATAGACAAAAACTGCAAAGAATCATTAATGAGGCAGAAAAGATCATTGGTTCACACCTACCATCCCTTGACCTCCTCCACACCGCCAGGATGAGGAAGAGGGCCAACAGGATTTCCTGTGACTCTCACCCTGGCAGCTGCTTCTTTGAGCCTCTCCCGCTGGGTCGGCGCTACTGAACCATTCGATCCAGAAGCAGCAGACGTCGGAACACCTTCTTCCCTCAGGCAGTTCTTTTGTTAAACGCCAACCTCCACTAAACCCCCACCACCTAGACTACAAAGCTTCTACCTACTCCTCATGCTCAGAGGTCTTCTTTCTTCTCTTCCGTATAGGTAGCAATAACTATTGCAGAAATCTTAGGGTGCTGTTGTTAAGGTTTACATTTGTCTACGCAGAAATGTTAACTGTTTTGTTGGTAAGGTTAACACTGTCTGTTCTAAAATTGTAGCATGTACTGTAATGTACCAAAAGCAATTCCGGGTACGGCTCGGCCGTACTTGGCGAATAAACGACTTATCTTATTTTATCTATATCCGACAGGTCCGATGACCCGCCGGATCGATTCCCTGCTCGATCGGGAATCTATTCGGCTGGCCGCGGGGACGCGGCGGGAGTCGATCCGGCGGCTAATCGAGAGAGGCTTAGCAGGTCAGGTGGGCAATCCGCATTGTTTAAAAATAAATGCATGCCACCCTCCATATTCCTCTCAGCTCAGCTTACCTTTTTAGCAAAGTGGAAGTAAACTAGTCTTCTGCTTATTTTGAAGTGGAAATGTCTAGTAGCAACAACATATTAAAATTGTGGGCTGCACACTGACCTGTGGGGTTTCCACTAGTGAACAGGGACAAAGGAAAGTAATTTATATTGCATATTAAGCCTACATTTTGTGTATTTATCTATTTTATAATTTTTCACAGTAGTTGTACTTTAAATCATTTGAGACTAACACTCTCTGGCCCCTTAAGGACCAGAGCCTTTTTTTATTATTATTTTACACTCCCTGATCGGTTATTGGTTACGGTGATCAGGTGGACAGGAGCGATGAAAACTGCTCCTGACCGATGTACAGATATCAGCTGTCTTTGGAGTTCTGAGCCAGCGGGAATGCAATGCTGCACCCCATGCACAGAGTCGGGCGGTATTAAAACTACAGTGCAGTGTAGTTTTAACTATGGTGGGTACTGAACCAGATCATTAATGAGAAAAAATACTGAAAGATTCTCAGTAATTTGATTTTCACGTGCCTTCTTGTTAATATTGAGTTTTGTGGAGTTCAGCCTTACTGTTTCTTTTTTCTTCGTCATAGCTTAATTGACCGCAGAGGAGTTATACAGGCTGATATGGTGCAGTCAGTCGCACCATCCAATGGGCTGACTATGTATGGTTCCACTCAATCCCAGAGCAATATGGTAAGCCTAGCTACTATATGTTTTTGTAATGTCTACAGGATCCTACTGCTTACTTTGACCTTTTATTCAGTAATCAAAGCTGTATAATGTATAATTATTATTTTTGTGAACTTTAACTACAGTCTTGTGTTTGTGTGATCAACTTCAATAAGGTTTTAGGAGAAATAGGTTCAAAGGTCAGTCACAATGCTGCCTCTGCTAGCTTTTTACTGTGCTCAATTTATGAGAATGAGCACCTTCTTAATCCACTTTGAGCCCATTGCTTTAACACTATATATAATATATATACTATATGTGTATACGTTGAACTGAAAGTGGGTCCTAGATAAACTGATACTCATTGCATAATTGTGTTCCTTTTTAATATACCGGTAGTTTATAGAGCATTCCTCAAGCCAAATACTTTTAATACTCTAATTCCGTATAAACTAAACGAGCCTCGCCAACAGCTCCTTTTGTGCCTTGGCACTGTAACAAGGGTTTATGGGAGCTCAGTCTGGGCAGAAGGAGGAGGAGGTTACTAGCCATTGATTTCAGAGGCAGAGGGGAGGAGGTAGCAGGAGGAGTGGACTGAATTTACACACAGGCAGGCTGATTGCATCTCCAGCCCTCAGACTGTGACAAACAGAACATGGCCGCTCTCATTGTATCACAGGAATAAATAATCCTAAACGGTTGAAGCTCTTTGCAGCTAGATTTGCTGTGTAAACTATCTAAACCTTATATAAGATATATAGACCAGTTACTTGTTATAGTTAGTTTTTCATCTCGGATCCGCTTGAACATCTAGTCAATGAAAATATTACATAGTTGATGGCATGCAGGAAAAAGTGACCCTGTAATGAGTCTCTGCAGTGCTACTACAAGTCACCATAGATAGTCAACCACCTTGCTTATGCCTGGGCTTGGTATTTGGACAGACCAGGCTAAAACCTCACCGGGGCTCTGAGAGAAGCATGGCAGGAGCAGGGGTGGCTGGGTTTTCAAAGTTAGAAACTTCTGCTGCTGAGGTGGTAATGCCAGAACATAGTCACTGCATGTATTCACATTATGCCAACACATTCTGAAATTAATTAAACAAATGCACCTCCATACCATCATGGATGCTGGCTAATGAATTAAGAGCAGATAGCATTCACCTTCCTTTTCTTAAGCCTGGAATTTAAAGTGAACCCAAGGTGAAAATAAACTGATGAGATAAACAATTTAATTTATCCTTCTACTCCTAAAAATGACTTTTTTATATCCCATGGTTCTATTTTATATCTAATCATTTGCAAAGTAGAATGAATGTTTTGTTGCCTCTGCTTAGTGGCAGCCTATTAAGTGTCCCAGAGTTAAAGGACCACTATCGCAGAAAAAGTAAGGAGTTAACATCTGACAACCGACAGGTTTTGGGCCAATCCATCTCTTCATGGGGAATTCTCAGGGTTTTCTTTGTTTTTAACAGCATTTCCTGAACAACAGTTGCAAAGTCTAACTGACAAAAGTGTGCAAGTGATTAGGGAGGCCGGCTGGTATCTTGCTATTTTGCCAGTTAAACTGTTGTTCAGGAAATGTTGTTGAAAACAAAGAAAACCCTGAAAATCCCCTATGAGGAGATGGACTGGCCCAAAACCTGTCAGTTCTGTCAGATGTTAACTGCCTACTTTGTTCGCGATAGTGGTCCTCTAAAATACACAATCTATTGACCTTTTACTATTTCCTTCTGCTCTCAGACGTTGTATTCTGTCTGGAAAACTTTTTTGGCTGTAATTTATCAATTATCAGTGATGTTTACTTTATTCCCAGCAAGCTACTGACAAGACAGAAGCTGTCACTTCCATGTCTTAAAATTAACTTTCAGGCAGCAAAATAAAATGAGTAAAACAGCCTGGTTATTAATGTTTTACACTGTATGTACATGTCCCCTCAGGTACACCTTTTTTAAAGGACTTACGAGCCCAGATAAAAAAAAGTTCTATACCGGCATGATTTTTGAAGGCACAGAGGTCTCCTGTAGCGTGGATCGGGGGGGGGGTTCTGTGCGGACTGCGCAGCCGCGACAACCTCCGCCGGCCATTTTTGTAGAGGCAGCAGAGGCTGTGGGGTCAGGAGCTTGCCCGGGGGGAATTGAGCAGCGGGGACCCGGCGGAACTGCACGGAGGGTGCGGATGGCGTCCTCCGTGCCTTCAAAAATCATGCAGGTATAGAACCTTTTTTTTGGGCTCGTAAGTCCTTTAAGTACATAATTTTAACAAAAGAATTTCACATTTTAATTCAGCTGGACACAGGACATTACCCCACTTTCCCTCATGCCCCAATCAGTGTTGTGTTGCTTTCGCTTTGTAGCGTGGCTTACCGCGCTACAGTGTACCTCCTATGCAACATTCACAGTGCGGTGTATGCATTGCAGTATAACGGGATGCAGTATAGTATGCAGTGTATTACTTTTAAACGTGCATGTTAACAGTAGGCGTGAAGCATACTTTCCACTGACTTTACCCGACCCAAGGTGGCCGTAACTTGCAGTACTGCTTTTTTTTGTTCCGTTGTATTCCTGCTATAAAGGGAACGCAATACAACATCCCACTGTGAATGTGGCCTCAGTCTTAAATGAGCTCTGGTCCAGAGAAAGTTGCAATGTTTCTGGATAATATCAGTTTGAAATTGTGGATGCACCAATGGCTTGTGTTCAGAGCCAGTGGTTTTCAGAATCCTTTCTGTGCCTTTCCAGTGAGTGACATCCACTACAGAACCACTCAAACATCACGGGCATCCAGCCAGCATTGACTTTCAGGCTTGTCATTTGCTTACGGCAGAGGTGCCCACACTTTTTCAGTTTGTGAGCTACTTTAAAAATTGGCACGTCAAAATGTACAATGCACAATTTTTAGGAGCACAATTGTATATACAGAATGGAAAAAGTAAGGGGGTCAGGATCTACCATAAAGTCCTTTGCGGTCTACTGGTAGATCACAATCTACTCAATGAGCACCCCTGGCTTACATAAATCTCTCCAGATTCTCTGAATCTTTGATATTGTGCACAGTAGGTCATGAAATCTCCAAATTCTTTGCAGGTTTACCCAATGATAACTACTTGTGAACATTTAACCTAATTACCTTTGAGATGTTACTCAGGGTGGTTTAGTATTCCACAACTTAACCGCGTACATTTGAATACGGCGCTGGTAGACTTGGGCGCAGGATCCAGCTGTTAAATGGCTGGTCCTGCTTCTGCACAAGTCCGGGGCGTTTTAATTACTATTCCCCCTCCAGGCCGACATGGATAGTGGGGGAATGAAATAATTCGGCTTCCAGCGATTGCTGGAGGCCGAATTATTGTGTTTTTTCGGCTCCGTCTTCTGACGGAGCCGACCTTCCTCACTGAGCGCCGCTATAGACTGATTCCCATTACAGTCTATGGCGGCGCTGGCTGCGCCCAAAGCTAGCAGCGCTGAAAAGCACTGCTTCGACTTAACCAGTTTTGGTTACCTTTTTCACCTTCTTGGAAACGTTTTCAGCATCAAAATAAGCATATATTTTTCAGAAAACATTTTTAGTTTCAACATTTCATATGCGGTATTTGTTGTTCTCTTAATTAAACACAAGGATTAAAGCATTTGTAAGTCATCGCATCCTTTTTTTTTTTTTTTCCTTAACATTTTATACAACATCCCACATTTTTGATAAAGTGCTTGCGTACGGAGTTTTTTTAATGCCCTAATTCATCCATCTGTTTTATTGCATATGATAGTACATTTACATTATTTGGTGATGCACAAAGTTTTGTGCATTGTACATCTGTACATCTTGCAACAAAAATATTTAAAATACCTGTATGTGTATCTAATTGAGATACACCTGTTGAGATGACAATGCAGTTTTATTGGAAAGACAGCAATCCAAACTCCTCCCTCCTGTCCATCACTGCCCACATGATTTTATTTTTTTTGTAACCTCAAAGAGTGAAGAAAAAAAAGATATGTGGAGCAAGAGCCTTCTAAGTGTAATATTGATGTCTTAAAGAGAGCCCGAGGTGGGCTAAAAATATTAAAGACAGTACTCTCGGTCACGATGCTGGAATGAGAGACTCTCTCATTAACAGCGTGCAGGGAGGCAGTGGAGCAGCATGGGGCCTGGTCAGGGAGAGAGAGCTCCTGTGTTTACCTCCAAGAAGGTGACAAATAATGACACCAATCTTTGGGTGGGGACGGGGGGGCACAGAGGCATGTCATGAGGCAGAGAACATGCCTCTGTGCCCAATCTAGCGCCCCCCCCCCCCCCCCCCCCCAAAAAAAAAGAAACGCCTTGGGTTTTTAGTAGAGAAAGTGGGATCCTACTCACATTGGTTGGTTGTGTCCAAACTGCAATTTGCAAGATCGCTTCTGGGGGAGTTCAATCACCCGCTCTGATCTCTAAATCTCACACAGTTGCTCTCCAAGACACAGGTTGTAGGAAATGAGTAGGGGAAAGTAAATAACCTCTTCAACTGTAAGCAGTATTAGACAAATTGCTAACAGATTTTGTACATGTCCAAAGGGTGAATCAGAATCATATTACAGTTAATGGAGGTATGTATAATAGTTGACGTACAAGTTGATGGAAGTCAGAAAGATATATGTTTTAATGGAGTCATCAGGGAAAATTAATAAAATAAATGCTACTTACCCGGGGGCTTCCTTGAGCCCCAAGCTCCCCAGCATGTCTCTCTCCGCAGCTCTCCCCACAACCGTTCGACGCACCTCCGTCCCGGTCCCTGGCGATGCCGCCTCGGCGACCTCCAGGTTGGCCTGTACTGCGCCTGCGCTAGTGGCACTGTCAATCGCCGCCACTACTGCGCCTGCGCAGTCCGCTCCAGCCCTCCGGCCCACGTGGCGGTGATTGACAGCGCCACTCGCGCAGGCACAGTACAGGTCGACCTGGAGGTCGCCCTGAAGTCATCGCCAGGGACCGGGACGGAGTTGCGGCGAACGGCTGACTGCAGCGCTTCGGTGAGGGACATGCTGGGAGCTTGGGGCTGGAGGAAGCCCCCGGTAAGTAGCACTTATTTTATAAATTTTTCCCTTGATAGCTCCTTTAAGGGTTTTATTGGCACTTAAATGTGTTTCCTGTGTCATGCCCCCTTCATTAGGTTAGGTACCAAAAGGTCTGAACCACATGCAGCATTAGTGGCTCTGGATCCAGTTTTAATGCTGCATAAATGACAAAGTTTGGTTTTCAGCCTGTAATTAAGACTTGAAAAATGAACCCCCACTTTTCTCTCTCTCTGGACTCTTGATGCTGACTAAATCATCCCACCTAATAATTGCCAAGTGTCCCTACGTCTGGTCCATGTGTCAGTGCTTTTGCGCTACTGCGCATGTCAAGCACTGACAACCGTTGGGACAAGATGCAGAGCGGGCGGTGTGTGGGTGCGTGCGCCCGGTGGGCATGCGCGCTTGCGACGGGTGGGTGCACGTGGCGGGTGCGTGTGTGGTGGTGACAGACCTAGAGCCTGTTTTCGGGCTTAGGTCACTAGTTTATACATAATTATTGTAAAAATGAAGCACTTTTTTTATTCCATAATTTTCACTGGAGTTCCTCTTTAAGTTCTCAGTAACTTCATTAATGTTTGCACAGTGTCTCAGTTGTTACCTGATCCAAAGTGCGAGTCTTCAGACACCAATAATGAATGGCTTTTGAATTTACCCATGTAGTGTCAGATTGAGATTGATAAAGTGATATTTTTATATTTTTATAGCATACCCTTGTTGAATGATTTATTGATGCAGACACCTCATTTGCCTTTTTTTCCTGACTAATACGCTGTTGTAGTGTCAGATTCACTGTTCTTAAAGTGGACCTGAACTCTTGCACAGTACAGAAGAAAAACCGAGAAATGCACCCTGCATGCATTTAGAGTTTAGCCTGTCTAATTGTCCCTCATCTGCGACTAATCACCACTGTAATTTGATCTTTGTATCGGCTCAGGAGTCTCCTCTGCCACAGCAGAGCAACTAATTTTTAAACACCTGTTTCCATGAAAGCAGGAAATAGACACACTTCAGATTTGTATCAGCTGTAACAAAATGTTTTAATTTAAAGCTTATTATGCTGTTGCGTATCTTTTAGAGCAGAAAGGAAGTTTTAAGTTCAGGTCCTCTTTAAATTGCAAAACATTGATGGAACTTAACCTGCTGGGCGGTCTGGACGAGCTCAGCTCGTCCAGTACCGCCGGAGCCTGCCGCTCAGGCCCTGCTGGGCCGATTTGGCTCAAATAAAAAGCAGCACACACAGCCGGCACTTTGCCAGCCGCGTGTGCTGCCTGATCGCCGCCGCTCTGCGGCGATCCGCCGCGAGCAGCGGCGAAAGAGGGCCCCCCTAGCCGCCTGAGCCCAGCGTAGCCGGAACAAAAAGTTCCGGCCAGCGCTAAGGGCTGGATCGGAGGCGGCTGACGTCAGGACGTCGGCTGACGTCGATGACGTCACTCCGCTCGTCGCTATGGCGACGATGTAAGCAAAACAAGGAAGGCCGCTCATTGCGGCCTTCCTTGTTTATTCTGGGCGCCGGAGGCGATCGGGAGCGCCCTCTAGTGGGCTTTCATGCAGCCAACTTTCAGTTGGCTGCATGAAATAGTTTTTTTTTTATTAAAAAAAAACCCTCCCGCAGCCTGCCTGGCGATCTTAATAGAACGCCAGGCAGGTTAATTAGTATACGTTGATCTATTTTTTTCTGAACCATATTTTTTCTGCATATATTCATAAATTCACTTCAAAAGCCAAAAACAAGGAGCCTAGTAAACCCATTCATTTTCCCAAGTAAAACCCCTCCAAATGGACTCCATCTATCTCACCTATCACCTTTAGGCTGCTTTCACAGTGGGACGTTACTGGGAAAGTGCAGCATGCTGTGCGTTATACTGGGCTTTAGCTGCGTTAGACTGCTTGCACATGCTCAGTGACTAGCCACATGGCTAATTAATATTCACTGCACTGTGGTGACTTAACCTGGACTCATAGTGCTGTCCGGATCATGAATGAATCGTTCATTTGATCCGGATCTTTTTTTTGTCGAATCATCCGGATCATCACAGTGAACGATTTGGTTCACAGTGGATGCCTGTCTGGAAGAAACAGGAACACACAGAATGTACAGTGCAGGGAAAGTCCTGTCCTGCTAGTCAGTTCACCCCCAGTCTGCTTCCCTAGTAAAATGATTCAAATGATTCGGTTCAAAGATCCGGATCTTTTCAATGATCCGATTCGAATCATCCAAATCCTTGAACAGATCCGGACTTCCCATCACTATCCTGGAGCGGCTGTTCTATCAGTATAGATAGAACGAAAACAGGGCACCAAGAGCCGCATAACGCGGCTCAATCTGACGTCCAACTTCAACACCACCATGCATTGCGTTAGGGGCACATTTTGCGATCTTAACATCCCCTAAAACGCAACGTCTTGGTGTGAAAGAGGCCTTAATCTAAGCAGGGTGCTTACAGTAATGGCTGCCTCTTCTACGTCACACATTAACTGCTTTACCAATGCAGGCATACATATGCTAAACAAAGCACTTGCATGCTATCCAGGTATACTTTTGTCAATTGACCCATCAATACTCTTCCTGTTAAAATATATCTTGAAAAGAGAAGCTTCCATTAGGTAACAATAAATGTTCCTTGCCATTACCTTTTGCAACAGGAAAGACAATAACATTCCTGACCACCCATCTAAGGTAATTCCATAGTCAAAAATCCTCACTACCATTGTTGTAGCTACAGAGCCATAAACCCCCTAGTGAAAATTGTATATCCCCACTCCCTATATATACACACCACACCCCAGTGCTACATATGTATAATGATGGCATGATATAGACCAGCAAAACTGGATTTTCAAGGATAGACATTGTGTTAGAGAGGGATAAGCATAGGCAAAGGAATAGTGTAAGGATTACCACTATTCAAAAAAATATATAGACACTAAAATGCCAATAAAAAAACAATGCTGTGATTGCCTTTTGTGGGCCCTTCGGGTTCATCGGCCCTGTGGTAGTTGCAGCCTCTGCACACCCTGTTGCTATTCCAGTACTCACCACACAGGTCATCTACCACCACAGCAACAGAAGTTACAGGTGTAATCCCATTTTTATCCCTGAAGGTCCCAAAAATCTTAAATAGCGTTAGATGCAATGCTTTTGAATGCAGACCCCATTGGAGCTTTTAGTTACAGACCTTAAAGTGAACTTAACAGAGTAAAAAAAAAACCTGGGGCTTCCACCAGCCCCATGCAGACGTCCTGTGCCGGCGCCAAGACAAACTGATCCTCTGGTCCCCCGAAGCCAGCTAGTTTCATTTTCGGCAACTGCCCAGTGCCCCTGTACAGCCCTGACCACGCGCCTCCCTCGATCACGCTTCCGGCGCTGTGGCCGTCCTGCACGACATGTGCATGAATCACTCACCTGAAACAAGCATGTTGCTAATTTTTGGCAGAAACGTCTGACCTGCATGCTTGTTCGGGGTCTATTTATGAAAGTATTAAAGACAGAGGATCAGCAGGACACCCAGGCAACAGGTATTGTTTAAAAAGAAATAAATATGGCTTCCTCCATATCCTTCACTTCAGGTTACCTTTGAGCTTGACCTCTTAACATTCAAAGCCTTGCACCATATTGGACCTGGGTATTTGAGGGACGTGTTGCTGCACCACAACCTCAAATCAACAGAATCTAATAATCTGGTCATCCCTGGAGTCCACCTCCAAAACCTGTGAAATTTACATCCTTCTGTCAGTCCCTTACCACACTGATTCAGGACCGCTCCTTCCCCAAGTTTTTTTAAAATCCTCTTCAGTCTGACATTTTCAAACATACACCCAGCCACTAATCACTTAACTGAGACTTGCTATACACTGAATCCTGAATCTGTGCTGAATCCTGTGGGGAGAAAAGTGCATTACACATTTTATTTCAGTTGTTTGTTTGTCTGTGGTGTGTCTAATTGCCAGCGAATCATATCCACTGATAATCTGTGGGTAGAGGGTCATCTGTTCAACAGTTTGACTATTTACCTATCTCCTTGACACTAAATGACGTTGATGGTGATACTGACGGTGACTGTAAGAAGTTTTGTTAGGGCTCTTTCACATCAGAGCTTGCGTTGGAGAACGCTCAAAGCATACGTTTTTGTTGTATGCGTTTTAATGCGTTTTGATATGCGTTGCACTGCAGTGAGTGTGCGTTTTTAATCCGTTTTCAATGCGTTACAGGACATAGGAAAACGCAGGTAATTTTTTTTTTTCTTTTAGTTTTCAACTTTCTACATTGTTCCTCTGTTGCATTCTGGGACTGATTGCCTGCGTTAACGGATTAGTGTGCGTTTTACATTGACTAACATTGTAACGCATAAAGCTAGCGTTGGCCAAAAAACTGCGCCTAGGTGCAGTGTAACGCAACGCACAAAAAGGCTGCGTTATATGTGAAAGCTAAAATGAAAGTCTATGGACTTTTATTTCACCTTGGGTAACGCAAACATTATCCTTTGCGTTGAAACGCAGAAAATCTGCCCTAATGTGAAAGAGCCCTTAGCCTTTACTCTATCCTTCTCTAGCAAGTTGCTAAACCGAGATCTGTAGCCATTGCTGCAAGAATGGGCATAGTCATTAAAATATATAGCCAGACAAAAATGTAGTCAATATCCAGATGGAAGAAGTAATTAATTTTCATTTTGAACAGTAAGCTATATTCGAGAATGGCTTCATTAACTTTTTTTTGCTGACAGATCTTTAACTTGGCTCTTAGAACAGATGCGCTTCCACCTATTACTTTGTGAACAGCGAAGTGTGTTTCCACCAAGAAAGATGATTGTTTAGGTGTCCTGAAAACTATATTGCTGATTTTTCTCATTGGGCTTGGCTTTAATGCATATCATCCCAAATGTGTGTGTGGAATAGTAATTAAAATAATTTTTGTTTCAAGAGAAACGTACCTAGAGCCTGTTTTCGGGCTTAGGTCACTTTTTTTTATTACATAATTTTCACTGGAGTTCCTCTTTAAGTTCTCAGTAACTTCATTAATGTTTGCACAGTGTCTGTTGTTACCTGATCCAAACTGTGAGTCTTCAGACACCAATAATGAATGGCTTACTATTGGGCTACTATTCTGGCTTCAGTACTTTGGGTCAAATACCTGAAAGAATTCAGACTGAGAGGAACTTGGAGGCTGACATTGCTCTGCTTTTTTAAAAGCACAGAAATGGGCTTATATAATGTTGACTGAAAGAAATGTGGGGCTAGAGAACACAATCTTTTTTGCGGGGAAAAAAAAAACTAAAATGTTTCATAAAGCTAACCTTTTTAAAAATTGCTGTAGTAGTATAGAACATATTCACATTAGGATACAAGCGATATATACACATAACATGCACATTAGAGTTAAGTGTGTGTATTTTATAAATGTAATAGGTTAACCAAACAAGCCCTTTAAGGCAGGGCTTTTCATCCCTGTCCTCAAGTACCCCCAACAGTGCATGTTTTGTGGAAATCCAGATGTAGTTAATCAGCTCTGCTGAGACACTAATTACCTCACCTGTGCATGTTTGTGGTTTTCTGCAAAACATGTACTGTTGGTGGTACTTGAGGACAGGGTAGAAAAGCCCTGCTTTAAGGCCTCTTTCACAGTACAACGTTAAAGTCACACGTTAGAAAATGTTCCAACGCAGACTAAAGCACAGCAATGCAAAGTCTGTGCGACATTCACCGTGCACACGTTGCGTTGCGTGTAACGTGTTGCAATATTTAGAAAGTGCTGCATGCTGTGTGTTTAGCAATACATTTGCTGCGTTGTGTTGCACATGCTCAGTAATGTTTTGTTTCTAAATGTAACGCATGCGCCGTTTTCGTTCCATCAGTATGCGACGAAACCGGCGCACCAAGAGACACATAGCTCAGTACAAAATAACGTCCAATTTTGTAACCTACATGCGCTGCGTTAGGGGTAAATTGTGCGACTTTAATGTTGCATCAAACGCACCGTCCCACTGTGAAAGAGCCCTAAAACGTTCACTGACTTAATAAATACTGTTTTGTGTCTACTTATGGATACTGCTAACTTTTCTTGTATTCTCTTTCCATGCTTTTTGTTTCCTTTTTTAAATTCAACAAATTTTAATTATTTGCCCATAATTTAATTTATTTTTTGGAATGCCTTTTGGTTTATATTTTGTATTCCTTCATACCCTTCCATCCAGCAGTGTGATCAAGATCAGTGCATTCAGAGCACCAAATTCGTTTTACAGGCAGCAGCCACACCACTTCTGCAGACTGAACCTACAGTACCTGCTGATGAACCACCTTTGCCGGGAAAGACCACTACAACTGCGCCATGTAACACTTTGGCGCTTGGACAACCAACTCCGCCAACTTCAATGCCAAATCTTAACTCTGAAACAGTTTTAACAGATATACCTTTAAAGGAGGACATTGCAAATCATCAATTCCTAACACCAGATGAAGCACCGTCACCACCTGGAATGCTGGCAGCAAATAGCCCTGTGACTCATAGCCATACCATGCATGTCCTCAACCTTGTCAGCCAAGACTCTTTGCACGAAGACTCTGTGCGTGGTCTTGTAAAGCTCAGTTCTGTCTGACCAACTGTGATACTGCTCAGTTATATTGCACATCTGTGGAACCCTGTGGTAAGCTTGCACTGTGTGATGACTAGAAATGCCCATTGTACAGTGATATTAACTTCAGTTTCGCACAAATGTGAAGGCAGAGACTATATAAATCCAGTTGGAGCAGCTGGCTTTTCTATCTGAATTTTTTCCGATGGCTACTGACTACATCATTCAAGGAATTGTGTGTTTTCAGTAGATCTTCACATATGAATTTGGAGGCGTGGCTAGTATGACCTGTGAATTGAATGGAAATGTGGAAATATTACAGAATGTAGTTTTTTTTCTGGATGATTCAGAAAAGTTTTTTTTTCTTCCTTTTGAGCTGTGAATTCGTCAGACTTCTTCTAACCTACCTAACTATTGGGCAGAAGTGGGATACAAAGTTCAAACAGATTGTTTGGCCACCACGTCCTAGTTTTGCATTGTGCGACATGCCAAGCAAGAAGTGTCAGCCTACACTATTTTTAAGAGGAAATATTCATTTGACAGATGAAATTGTACTGCTTCCTCCAGTTTATTTTGGTAAATGGAAATATATGCTGCTTTTGTAAAAATTTAAAATATTATTTTGGGGATATTGGTATTTTAATAAAACAGTGAATACCAAGAAAATGTTTTTGTTACTATACATTGAAGAGTTTTTTTGTGTTTGGTTAGTTTTGCCCAGTTATGAAGAGCTGATGTGCTGAATGACAATAAATTGCATTTCGTCAAAAAGTGCTTAGGTATGGTATAGTTTAAGGCCATGACACTTTCCAATTATGTGCTGAGTTATCAAAATAAAGTTCAATTTTCCTACCATGTGCTGGCTTTTTCTGCTCCTGTGATGTGTGGTACGAAAGGTAATCTATTTTCTGGATACCACATGGCTACCAAATTATTGTAGTGTTATGTGTATATTGCACTTTAAATTTTATTTTGTTATACAGAAAGAAAAAAAAAAGGAGTTGCCATTGTGGGTACTTACTGAGAATGGAAAAGGATGCAAATAATTCGGAGTTGATGAAGAATTCTGCAAATTGAACACACATTTGTGCAGAAAATTGGACCAATCAACTTCCACCTTGGAAGGGTATAAGCTGGCCGGTCTTCAACCTTCATCAATTTGCATTCAGAATTGGCATTATACTTCATCTATCGGAATAATTTACATCTCGTTGACCATCCCCTAGTACTAACCATATACAAATTGATCAAAGCTTGACAAGAATTGTAGCCCTGAATAATAATAGAAAGTCGCATGCTTTTGGATAGGAACACACTAGGCAGAATCGCATATGTTTTTTCCATAGCACATAGAGGAAAATGCATATGTGATTCTACCTAGTGTGTTCCTACCTTTTCTTTGTGTATTTCCCTGAAAAAAAGCAATGGAATAAAGATGTTTTAGAAGATACTGTCACAAGTACAGTTAGTTGAAAAAATTTACTGCAAATTTAACTAGTCCTCTAACAGTCCAGGCTCCTAAAGATGCCCATTAACAATCCGATGTCCCAGATGATCAGTTGCGATTGATCAGAAATGGTTGTAATAATTCTAAGCAGCACACTATGTGTATGTTGTCTGACATTAGTTTTTGGGAAAAGATAATTTTAGAGGCAGTAAAGAATACCTTAGTCCTGATCCAAATCAGAAATAGGAGCCCTGTGTGTTGGGGGGGGGGGGAAGAGTGTGCACGGTTTCCCACAGCATAGTGCGCCCGCGTCTACCCTGCCAACCAGGGCCTGTGAACGGGGCCGACTACAGCTGAACAGAGATGGGACGCTGGGCTGCAGGAGGTGCGGTAAGCTTATGTGCACCTCCCCACATACACAGGGCATCCATTTCCGATTTGGTATCCATTGGGCCCACTAGCAGTGCTTTTCTAAGTGCTTTGTGATTTGAAAATGTAATGTAATGCTATGGGGTTTTTTTTGTTTGTTTGGTTGTTTAAAACCATTTCACCTTGAAGGGTTTTTAAAAATAATGAAAATGTATTTCATTTTTCTATGGGAAGGTGTATAATAGGGTATTTGAATGTGGTTTTACTTTTTGGCCACTAGATGGAGATACAGAGTTAGTGTGTTCTAAAAATAGAAACAGAACCAAGTGTTTGTATTTGTTTATATTTGTGTAAATACAGGGACGTATATACTCGTGCTGGGGGAGGTGAAAAGGTTAAATCACATCCCTCAAGTGGGATCACACGCATAGCATTACATTAGCAAGAGCTTTTCAAATTGCAAGAGCTTAGAAAAGCACTGCTAGTGGGTTTGAGGCCTAACCGCCGCTCCTATCTCCAGTTTTCGTGCAGTTTTGTTTTTCTGGAAAAATAAGTGCATAGAGAGGAGGGCAAGGGTAGAGCCAGGGAGATGGCCTAAGAGGTGGGGAAGGGGCGATTTGCAGGAGTGCCTCTCCTACTAAGGACACCCCTTCCCCTCTTAAATTACTAACAACCAACATGTCCGCAGATTGGGGATAGTGACAAAATGTTGTTTCGTTTCAGTAAACGGCCATTCTATTTTATCTAGCTAACCTGAATTGAAACACTCAGTCATATGGTGGGAAATTAGTGTGGTCAAGTACCATGGCAAATCGTAAACTTCCTTGTAGTGTGAAGACGAGGGCAGAACAAAAAAAAAAAGCTGGTCTGTGTTTGCTGCTCCCTCTTCCGTTTCCCCTGGCGATGTGTATAACTTATGAAAATGATGACAATACTGAACAGCGTGCAGGGAGGCGGGGGAGCAGCAGGGAGAGCTGCCCAATGGCAGCTGAGGAAAGCCTGCACAAACGCCCCCAGTTGGCGTTTTGAGCAGGGAACCCCTCTCTTCCGTTTCCCTTGAGATTAGTAACATTCATTGTCACCAATTTCTCGGGGGGTTATAGCGTGGCAGTGTGTGTGTGTGTGGGGGGGGGGGGGGGGGGGCAGAGAGCAGCGAGGGGGTGAACATGCTTTTGTGTCGCATCTGCCGCACTGCCTCGGGTACACTTTAAGTGACATGATTTATTCAGTGTGTGCAATAAATTACGGCATCAATGACCTACAAATACATAATAATGAACGTATATAGTTACTATTACATACTTATACAATGCTTTACGCATTTTCCTGCTTTAGGCCTCTTTCCCACCAGGTCGTTGTGTTTTAGGGGAAGTTATGGTCGCATAACGTGCCTCTAACGCAACGCCTGGTGGTGTTGGAGGTGGACGCCAGAGTGAGCCGCGTTGTGCGGCTGTCGGTGCGCCTTTTTTGTCTCCTTCCTTGCGGGGACCACATGCCAGCCAATCAGCGGCCGCTCCAGGAAGAAAACACAGCAGAAGTGATGGGAAGTCCGGCTCTTTTCAATGAATAGATTCTGAACAGTAGAGCTAGGAAGTCCGGCTCTTTTCAATGAATCGATTCAATGAATCGAGCCGAACTTCCCATCACTACACAGCAGTGCAGTGAATATTAATTAGCCATGTGGCTAACAATAGCGGACTCTCCCCTCCTCCTCTCCTCCTCAAAATAAAAAAACAATACTGAGCATGTGCAAACAGTCTATAGCGGGAACGCACAGCATGCTGCACTTTTAAATAACGGGCAGCGTTACAATGTAACGCAACGTGGGCACTGAACAGCCCATTGATTTTTCATTACTGTGAGTTGGGCTGCATTACAGGCTGCACTAACGTGCGCCTGTAGCGTCCTACTGTGAAAGCAGCCTTAGGGTAGGAACACACTAGGCAGAATCGCATATGCGGTTTCCACTATGTGCTATGGGGAAAACGCATATGCGATTTTGCCTAGTGTGTTCCTACCCTTACAGAGAACAATTACATCAAGTATATCACTTATTGTGCCTCAAATGGGCTCCCAGTCTAATCTGCTTACCATATACTCTGGCTGATCAGAAGCGATCAGTGTGTTTATTAGCTATGGGAAGGAATCTGGGTATGAGCAAAGGGTGGCCATAGGAACTACTCCCAAAACAAGGCCAAATCTACAGCATTTTCCTGTATACGAGAGGGGCAGGGAAATGCTACCTAACTTGCCATCCAGATTTGTGCTGCAGATAAATCTCCATAGATATGATTTTGCGATTCAGGCTGCATCTGTATCAGAAACGGCCACAGCTTACAGCCTGCTATGAATTTCCAAAACTGTTAGCTCAAATTGCACTTTTCACGTATGAAATGTGTACTCCTTTTAGAACACAGATTGCCTAGCAATTTCCCTCGTCCAAAATTACTTTAATCAAGTTGACTTTAAAATTTAGACTCACTGTCCTAATTCCAGGCTGCATGCAACTGCTGTTTGCATTTTATATACCATCACTATTTACGAGCGTGATTATGGAATGGAGGAGGAGTTTGAGCAGAACCCAGACTGCTGTCCAGTCTTAACTCAGCTACAGAATGTTGGCATTTTGAACCCAGACAGCCATATAATAAACATAATCCAAAAATAATGTATTTGCAATGCACAGAACCTTTCACTGCAAATGATCTATTCCAAGCAATATGCATTAAAAGAGCACAACACTGAACTAGGGTTTAAAGAAAAGATCCCTGACTATCTAGATTCCCCTATAAACAATGCCGGCTGCCTGGCTGTTATGCTGAGTTTTGTGCTTTAGTTCTCGAGTTACACACCTGCAACAAGCATGGAGTCAGAGCATCTGTGCTGCATGCTTGGGTTTAAGATGGCAGCCTCTGTATTCCTGTAGACTAGCGGCACGGTCTGTTGATGTGGATGGAGAAGAAATGCAGACAGAACAATGCATGACGGAGGGCATTGTTGTTCTACTCACCCCAACTGCTCTGTCTGTGCTCAGCCGACAATATCCACGAGTTGGATTTCTCGATAAACCATCAAGTGGGCACTCTTTAGAGGCCCGGCAGAGAGCCATCAGACACATGCACAAGGCTTTGTTTCTTGTCTATACAACTTTCACTGTCTCCTATCGGCTGTGCTTGTGATGCCATTCAGAGCTGAAACTAGCAGAAAGGACTCGTTTCCATTGAATGGAATTCACAGCGTTTCCATGTGTTCTACCTAAAGTTGTGTATACACTTGAAAGATTAATGAAAGATATCAGACCAATTCTACCCCCTTCCATGTAGTATGAGAGCTATACTCATCCCTGGCTGACAGCCAGGTCAACATCTGCAAGGAGTTTGTATGTTCTCCCTGTGTCTGTGTGGGTTTCCTCCGGGCACTCCGGTTTCCTCCCACATCCCAAAAACGTACAGATAAGTTAATTGGCTTCCCTCTAAATTGGCCCTAGACTACGATACATACACTACATGATACATGGACATATGACTCTGGTAGGGATTAGATTGTGAGCCTCTCAGTGGGACAGTTAAATGACAAGACAATATACTCTGTACAGTGCTGTGGAAGATGTTGGCGCTATATAAATACTAAATAATAATAATAATACTCTACACACAGATGCTGTACACATTCAAAAGATCTGTTCCTGCAAAATGCATTCATAGCAGGGGCGTAACTAGAAGTCCCCGGGCCCCCCTCCAAGAATTTGAGCGCCCGCCCCACACACACACACACACACACACACACACCCTGGGGCCCGCTCATGGCCGTTTTGGGAGGGGCTGGAAAGGGTTGCAGCATGAGGGGAGAGCTTGGCAGCATGTCGGTGGGGAGGGGGGAGGGTCCCCCTCTGCGCTCCCCTCCTACATCTATGTAAGTGTTAGCAGTGGCAGCAGCAGCTATAATTACCTCCATTCACCACCGGAGGTTGCCGATCTGCAAGGGCTTCACATTCACACCTGTTTTAACAGGTAATTATAGCTGCTGCTGCCACTTACATAGATGCAGAGGGGAGACCCTGAGGTGAGGGAGGGGGGGACCGTCCCCCCTCCCCACCGACATGCTACCAAGCTCTCCCCTCATGCTGCGACCCCTCCAGCCCCCCCAAAACGACCATGAGCGGGCGCCAGGGGGCAGGGGCTGCTTCCCCTATTGTTACGCCAGTAATTCATAGTCTATCTGCAGATCTCATACACACCGTGTTTAACCTCCTTAGCGTTGTGGACGAGCTGAGCTCGTCCAGAGACGCCGGAGGGTGCCGCTCAGGCCATGGTGGGCCGATTTTAATAATTTTTTTTTAAAAACACGCAGCAAGCACTTTGCTTGCTGCGTGTTGTAGAAGATCGCCGCTATCCGCCGCGTAAGGAGCACCCCCCCCCAGACCCCATGCGCTGCCTGGCCAATCAGTGGCAGGCAGCGCTGAGGGGTGGATCGGGACTCCCTATGATGTCACGACTTCGATGAAGTCATTACGGTCGTCGCTATGGCGACGGGGGAAACCCTGATGGAGATCCAGTTCAGAACGTGATCTCTTGACGGCCATCATCGCCGGCGGCGATCGGAAGGGTGGGTGGGATTCCGCTGGGAGGGGGTATCATGTAGCTAGCGCTAGGCTAGCTACATGATTTAAAAAAAAAAAATTACGTTTAAAAAAACCATGCGCAGCCGTGCGGCTGCGCATTATCAGAACGCCAGGGAGGTTAACAGACATTCATCTGCAGATCTGAAGATCCATCCTGGTGGATCTGATCTGCAGATGAATGTCTGTTAAACAAGGTGTGTATGAGGATCTGCAGATATCATAGACAAAATGAATGCCTTTTGCAGGAACAGATCTTTTGCAGATACTGATCTTTTGAATGTGTACGGGCATCTTTGTGTGCAGCATCCTGCAAAGATTATCTGATGGGGAGTTCAGTTCAATAGAATAGACTGTGTAGAGTATGGCTCTCATACTACATTGAAGGGGGTAGAATTGGTCTGTGATCTTTCATTAATCTTTCAAATGTGCACACAGCTTAAAGGACAACTGAAGTGAGAAGGATATGGAGACTGCCATATTTATTTCCTTTTAAACCATGCATGTTGCCTGGCAGCCCTGCTGATCTATTTGGCTTCAGTAGAGTCTGAATTACACCAGGAATAAGCATGCAGCTAATCTTGTCAGATCTGACAATGTCAGAAACACCTGATCTGCTGCATGCTTGTTCAGGGTCTATGGCTAAACATATTAAAGGCAGAGGCTCATCAGGATAGCCAGGCAACTGGTAATTGCTTAAATCAATATGGAAGCTGCTATATCTCTCTCAGGTCAGTTGTCCTTTAAGGCTTCTGAAAGAGGCCATGGGTAGTGTGGAATTAAACTTAATAACTGCATAAAAGATTTGGATGTCTTATTGCGGATTTATGAACCAATGAGATACAGTCAAATTCTGGCCACTTTTAGTACTGGACCTTCTACTGCTGCCATGGGTTTTAAGCAAGTTTCCTGGGAAAAGAAAATTATTGCAGCTGCTGAGTAAGGTTGGAAGTTAATATTTTATTGCAAAGAGTTACAAAATAGTATGGTGATTTGTTATATGGCTTTTCTGTACTAAATGGGAGTAAGTTATTTTAAACTGTTAAAGTAAAGGTTACTGTAAATAGTACAGATGCTAGTTAGGCACTACATAATAGCTACACTGAGATGTCAGCTAGCAATATATTGGTCCATTGCTCCTAGGCTATTTATGGGTACACGTGAGGAAAGACATAAAAGTTCATGCATGAGTACACTGACTTAGGGCTGGTGCACACCAATCGTTTTTGCTGCCTGTGCCTGTGAAAACGCTTGGCTAATGCATCTCAATGGGACGGTGCACACCAGTGGTTTGAGGTTTTTAGTAAACTGCAAAGTGGCTCCTGCAGCATTTTTGCGGTTTGCAGATGCGTTTCTGCCTCAATGTAAACCATAGGAAAGCTCAAACTGCTCTGAAAAATGCTATATCAGCGGTTTTCCAGGCGTTTTTGTTACAGAAGCTGTTCAGTAACAGCTTTACTGTAACAATATATGAAATCTGCTACACAAAAACGCTCCAAAAAACGCTAGGCAGGTTTAGAAAATCTCTCTAAGGGCCTATTCACACTTGAGCGTTTTGCCGGCGATTTTGGCAAAATGCTCAAACGCTGGCGCTTTTCAAAGCACTAGGGTAATAAAAGTCTATGAGCCCGTTCTCATTTGGGCGATTTGCGCTAGTTGCCGCTAAACGAAAACTCGTAGCCTGCACCATTTTCAGGCGACTTCCTGGCAATCGCGTTTTAGCTCTATAGAAGCGCAAAACGTGATCGCAAAAAAATCGCCAGGGGTGAATGGTGGTTTTGTTTTTTTTTGCCGTTACTCGCCAAAAAACGCCAGAGCAAAACACTAGCGTTTTGCGATCAGCAAGTGTGAATGGGCCCTAAACATGCCTAGAATCGCTCTGAAAATCTGCTTCAAAAACCTCTAGCGTTTTGTGGATCTGCTAGAGGTTTTTGGTGTGCACCAGCCCTTAAATAGATTGCCTCACATACACATGTGCAAAATGGTGTGATTTGAAATGTTAGAATTCAAAATATTATTACTTTCCTGCACAGAAGTTAGTGGTATCAGTATTTCATATCTGAACAGTGATGTTATTTAGTAAAACTTACTTTAAATCCTGTAATTCTTCTAAAATGTTTTAAATGATGTTTAAACACTAGTTCTAACTCTTTGCGTTTTACATAAAATGAAAGCCGTACTGCACAGTATCAGGTTGCAAAGTACTCCTGAAATTTCTATCATGTGACTTGGGGAGATGCAGGGCCGAATTATCCACCAAGCATCCCAAGGAGCTGATTGTGGTCCAGTAAAAGGTCAAGGGCCCTCCAATAAAGATTTGTCTCTGGTTCATGTGGTTAAAGCGGTTTAAAACCCTGACATAATATTCAATAAAAACATGTTTTCCTACTTTGTATATATATTAGTATTATTATTCATTTAGAAGTTATAGGTTCCCAAAAGTACAGTTTTTTGCTTTGTGAGCTGACTTTGCATTTTATTAACTGGCTTTATTCATTCAGGCAGACATGCTTTGATTCTGTCTGTGTTGAGCTGCTTCTGCACAGCAAATGTCACATTCCTCGCTTGATACATTTAAGTAAACACAAGATAACATTATCTACAGTTCGGATGCATCTGCATTTCACTGCACTGAACTTTCAAGCTCTGTGTAACACTTCCAATGCTTTTCTAGTAAAAAAAATGCTTGTTGCATATAATATGCTGTAAATGTTTTAGAGCAAAGATGAAATGCTGGGTTATATTCCGCTTTAAGTAATTCATGCTCTCTGTAACAGAGATAAGACAGACACATACTGTATATTCTGGCGTATGACTACTTTTTAACCCTTGAAATAATCAAAAAGTCAGGAGTCGTCTTATACGCCGGGTGTCACTGATGCCGGGTGATACGCCCTATCCTGTTACCGCCTCGCAGATCTTGCTGCTGAGGACTGTAGTGAAGCAGCGCAGGCACACGTGCGAGATCTGAGAGGAAGAGGAGGTGGTAAATGGGATACAAGGGCGGAGCAGACGGTTGAAAGAGTTGTGTTTTATGGGCACAGCGCAATACCGCTCTGATAAACGGAGAAAAGGAGAGCTGACCAATCAACTTAGGGAGAGTTGACCAATCCAACCAGTCAATCGCCTATATACTGGCTACCACCTACCGTACAGCGCAAGTAGTGGTGTTTTTTTAATTTTTATTTGGTGTGTGTTGGAAGAAGGGTTATCTTATACAGTGAGTATATCCCAAACTCTATATTTTAACTGGAAAAGTTGGTGATATTCTTATACGCCCAGTCGACTTATACGCCGGAATATTTGATGCATTGTTTCTCTTCCTCCTGCATCCTCTTCCTTCTCCTTAGTTCAGCTTGGTAGAGCTGTCAGGCTAGGTTCACAATGGTCAGTTGCATAACACGCGGTAAAAGGAGTGTGAACTGCAATGGAGACTGGACATAGGCTTTAATCCGAAAACTGTATGTTACAATAACGGGATCAGTTACCACACTGTACTGTGAACAGGTCCATAGAATTGTATGGGCAGTGAGTTGACATGCAGTATTATTCTGCAGTGCAACTGATCACTGTGAAATAGGCCTCAGACACAGGCTACAATGACTAATCTGTGACACAGGAGAAGCTGCTTGCTAGCAAGGGAAGTATTAAGACATACAGGTACAACTGTAGTTCACTTTTCTTCCATGCTATTGGCACAATCATTTGGACAAACTGCTCTGCTAAAAAGACTTTGGCTAGGAGCACACTCGTCTGTCAGTTTTCAGCATGCTTCATGCTTTTCTGCATGTTTTTTTTTAACATGTATCTTTATGTGGGAAAATGCACACGCTTTTTGCACAAAAGCTACTTTATTTGAAGGAGAAAATGCACACTGTGCTTCACTGATTTTTTTTTTTTCCCCTCTGCATGAGAACACATTGAAGTATGTACTGGCCCATTAAAGTAAACCAGAGACTAATGCTACGTACACACATGCGACAACGATCGTTCATTGAGAACGACGAACGAGCTTTTAATTGATGAAAGAACGACCTGAGTAAAGTTAGTTTTTAAATGTGTGTAACGATCTGATCGTTAGAACGAACGTTACATCACGTAAAGCAACTATTGCGCCTGCGCATAAAAATGAGAAGTTTCACAGAGAAATAGTGAAATGCGCATGTCAAGCCTAGTACGAACGACCGTTTGCAACGATTTACTACTTTTGCAAACGATCGTCATTGGGAAAAATCCGCCGAGACAGAACTTTCTTTTGTAGCGATTTGGCTCGTTCGTCGTTTGCCTTAATAGTCGGTGGCTCGTTTTTTGTAACGATCGTCGTTGGTAAAGATCGGGGAACGATCGTTACAAACGACTATAGTCGCATGTGTGTACGCACCTTTAGCGCCCTCATGTATTTTACCATTTAAATCCGTGGGAACGTTAGACCTACCCTGCTCTTTCATTCTTCACTGCTCAGCCTGCTTCTTATCAGCCCTGATAAAATCCCTGACTGAGCATTGTCTGGTTTTGCTCAGGATTCTTTATAGCAGAGTCTTTCTTCTCTGATGTCTTTTCAAGCCAAGCCTGCCCCCTTCTGGCTCTGCTATAATGACTCCGCTATAATGATTCCTGAGCAAAGCCAGACTGAATGCTCAGTCGGGGATTTTTATCAGGGCTAATAAGAGGCAGGCTGAGCAGTGGAGAATGAAACAGAGAGCAGGGTAGGTGTTTTCTCTAATGTTCCCACTGATATATATGCTTCGTCTCTGGTTCACTTTAAGGCCTGGTTCACACTGCAATAGCTTATTTTAGTGCTAGTGATTTGAAAAGCTCTTGCAAATGCAATGCTATGGGTGATTTTTTTTTTTGATTTTTTTTTTTATAAAATCACATTGCTCAAGTGAGCACAAACTCCTAGCATTATATTAGCGAGAGCTTTTAAATTCACAAGCACTTAGAAAAATCTCTTGCAGTGTGAACTTGCCCTAACATTTTCCTGTGCAAGGAAAAAGTTTGGTTTGTGATGTTTACAATTGGTTTCTGTCATTGCTGAGCTAATTAGCCTTACTATTATCACCCGAATCAGGCAAAAAATATCTAAAGCTGGTCATATTCTCATCACTTTTGATCACTTTGGTTGAATCTGCATGTGATCTTTTGCTAATTCATATCCAGTCAACTGACTTTCAATTGATTTTGTGCTGTTTATCTACTGAAAGTCTGATTTGACATGTTGGAAAATCTTTCTGTGGTGGGGGTAGGGCAGGAGCATATGTATATGTATGCCACCGGTGAGTTGGCCGCAGGGTGAGTTAAAGCACAGCTCACACTGCTGTCACTCAAACTCCTGGTGCATTAAATAATCCGCCTTAGTCGTAGCAACTTAAAGGGAGAAGTCATTTGGGCCTGGCAATCACCGGCACCTGATTAGCTATTGCGTGGGCCGCAAGGTATTGCACTAGTTCTAGAGCAGCTCCACGCGGCCGGTACCGGGTACTGAAACCACTTGCTTTGGGGCAGGAGTGGGGGGGGGGGGTGGATGTTCCATAGCTTTGTGCAGCATTGAGCAGTTTGCCTTATCCAATGTCTAAACAAAAAAAAAAAATTAACTGCCTCCCTGCATCGGCCGGGCTCTTGCTAGCAATCAGTCCTAGCAGTGAAGAGGCAGCCCTCCATGGAGTTATAGCTGAGCATGGCCGCAGCCATGCTCGGATGTGAATCCCATTCGTTTGACACGTTATGCCTTTACTCGCCGGCAAAATAAATGCAATTTGCAGAGTGTGAGTATTTCTCTGCTTCAGTCGTTGCGTGGTCCTAATCCGGCTCTGGTGAGATGGGCCATTTCTTTCTGGCCTACTTTTGCCTTGCCTTCCAAGCATTCCTGTACTAAAACACCACTTCTCTTACTGACCCTTACCTAATATGGCCAGACAGTTGGTGAGGTAAAGCAAGGTGAGCTATTAAAGGACAACTGAACTGAAAGGGCTGCCATATTTGTTTCCTTTTAAACAATACACATAGCCTGATTCTCCTGCTGATCCTCTGCCTGTAATACTTTGTCATAGACCCTGAACAAGCATGCACGGATGTTTGATTGCATTTGCCACATGCTTGTTTCAGGTGTGTGATTCAAACATTATTAATGCTTGAAACATCAGCAGGATGCTAGAAAAATAAACTTATGGTATAATGAATTGTATGTGCACTTACTGTATGTGTATGTATGTTCTATTAATTATCCGTACTACACATACAATTCAATACATCAAGTTTTATTTCGCTTTAGTGTCACTTTAAAAGAAAAAAATATATAATTTTAAATATTATATAATATCTATTACTTTGAAGGACATCTAACCTGAGAGGTATATGGCAGCCTCCATATACCTCTCAGGTCAGATACCTCTCAGGTCAGATGTTCTTCAAAGTAATAGACCCGATAAAGAACCATGCCTCTTCCAAATTCTTAAAGGACAACTGAAGCAAGAGAGATATGGAGGCTGCCATATTTATGTACTTTTTATTAATACCAGTTGCCTGGCTATCCTGCTGTTCCTCTGCCTCTAATACTTTTAGTTGAAGACCCTGAACAAGCATGCAGCAGATAAAGTGTTTCTGTCATTGTCTGATATGACAATATTAGCTGCATACTTGTTCTGGTGGTGTTCAGACATTACTGCAGCCAAATAGATCAGCAGGGCTGCCAAGCAACTGATATTTTTTAGAAGGAAATAAATAGGGCAGCCTCCATATTCTTCTCATTTCAGTTGTCCTTTAAGGCTACTTACACACCAAGACGTTGCGTTTTAGGGGACGTTATGGTCGCATAACGTGCCCCTAACGCAACGCCTGCAGCTCTTAGATGTGGACGTCAGAGTGAGCCGCGTTGTGTAGCTCACTCTGGCGTCCGTGATGCCGCGATGCGCACTCTTGGATGCATGCGGCATCACGTGGTCCCGCCAGCCAATCGCCGCACAGAGCGGCGCTCCAGGAAGTAAACACTGCACGTCATGCCGTGCAGTGAATATTAGCCATGTGGCTTGCCGAGGAGGAGGAGGGAAGACAGCATAACCCCGCAGCATGCAGCACATTCA
The DNA here is from genome assembly GCF_040937935.1 of Hyperolius riggenbachi. Lineage (NCBI taxonomy): Eukaryota > Metazoa > Chordata > Amphibia > Anura > Hyperoliidae > Hyperolius > Hyperolius riggenbachi. The sequence continues at coordinate 335,706,307 of NC_090649.1, read as the reverse complement.
GCTGACATCCTGCGTTACAATGTAACGCAACGTGGGCACTGTGAACAGCCCATTGATTTTTCATTACTGTGCGGTGGGCTGCGTTACAGGCTGCACTAACGTGCGCCTGTAACGTCCCACTGTGAAAGCAGCCTAAATGGATGCATCACTGTAGTAGTCGCGTAGTTGCTAAACGGGAAGGAGTCTAGACTGTTAACATGCTGGTATTGGTCCAACACCATCTTTCATTTAGGGCCCGTTCTCATCTGAGCGGGCATCGCGCGATTCCCGCTCACGGCAAACCGCTAGCGGTTTAGCAAAAAACGCTACACAATGTAGCGAGTGGCAGTGTTCTCACTGCCGCGGTTGCGGTTAGCAATGACCGCAACCGCGCTGCATGCAGCGGTTTGCCAGCGACGAGCGCTCCGCGATTAGCGATCGTGATTAGCGTGCAAAGCACGCTAATCACGATCACTCCAAAACCGCCGCAGTGTACAGTGATTTTTCCGCGCTAATTGCTGGAAAATCACTCCCCCAAAACGCCGGCGTTCTGCGATTGTAAGTGTGAACGGGCCCTTATACAGGATTTTCTATTTGCAGATTTAGCCAGCCAGGTAATAAATGGTTAATGTGAAAAACTGTTTGAGTTTATGCATCACAGATTAGAATTCATTAGAGACATGCATAAAAAGGGCAGCGTTTGGGCTTTTAACTCAGGAAATGTTTGTGAAGCAGTGATGGGGAATCTAGAATGTGTTCTGCTATCTGAGGCAAAGCAAAGGAAATCGGCCAGACCGCAGACCGCACTAGCACATCACTTGTACAATATTGTTCTGAAGCTGCATTATGCATCAGTATGGTATGACCGCTGTGCACCACACTTGATATGATGTGCAGGGATACTGTTTACTGTGTTATCCTTGTGTACATTTTTCCACTGAAATGGTTCACCTACCCTTTCACCTCCCTTTTTAAAAATTTAGTGACAGACTTTGGTTGAGTATATTTTAAAAGTATGTGACTGGAAATACAGTGGGTAAGCTGCTCTTTTGATCTAATATTTAATAATTAAAGAGAACCCGAGGTGGGTTTGAAGAATGTTATCTGCATACAGAGGCTGGATCGGCCTATACAGCCCAGCCTCTGTTGCTATCCCAAACCCCCCTAAGGTCCCCCTGCACTCTGCAATCCCTCATAAATCACAGCCACGCTGCTGACAAACAGCTTGTCAGAGCTGGCTGTGTTTATCTCTATAGTGTCAGTCTGCTGCTCTCCCCGCCTCCTGCAGAACTCCAGTCCCCGCCTGCATCCCTTCCCTCCCTGCTGATTGGAGGGAAGGGACGGGGGCAGGGACCGGAGCTATGCAGGAGGCGGGGGAGCAGCTGAGACTGACACTACAGATGTAAACACAGCCTCACTACCATGGCTGTGATTTATGATGGATTGCAGAGTGCAGGGGGACCTTAGTGGGGTTTGGGATAGCAACAGAGGCTGGACTGTACAGGCAGATCCAGTCTCTGTATGCAGATAACATTCTTTAAACACACCTCGGGTTCTCTTTAAAGCCGTAATGTTGGTGCAGTCCTGAAAGCATTTCATTCTTTTATGTGAATAATTTAACATACTTGGAAAATTCCAGTGGCAGCAAGCCAAGAAAAATGTAATGTAAATAAAATCAGAGACAGCCTTGCTTTATTCTGGTGTTAATCTTGCAGATGCTGGTTGAACTCGATGGACGTATGTATTTTTTTCAACCAAAATAACTGTAACCATGTAATTTTTTCATTTGGTAATACAAAGTGTGATGTATTTCCTTTGGTTAATATTGTCTAACAAAACCATATCCTAGGTCAATCATCAGTGGCGTAGTTAGAGGTCATTCAGCGCTGCGTAATATGTTGGCGCTTTATAAATACAATAAATAAATAAAATAAATTAGGCCCCATAGAAAAACTTACATGGGGCCCTCAGATGTAGGCACTCTTAAGCAATGCCACCTGCATAGGGTATGCCGTATGGATAAGAGTTTATTGGGAAATTTACATTCTCATTCAATCAACACTGCACAAAGTTCATGGGCACTGAGACAAAGTCAGAGGGTGGAGAAACACCTGGGCCCCCTTTGCTCCAGGGCCCCCATGGCTTTTGCTACACCCCTGTCAATCATTGTTCCAGTCTAAAATGTTGCACAATCTTGTCATACTTCACTAACATGACTATTAATCTGTCACAATTAACCCTAGTGCTAGGTACACGCCATACAATTTACCTGCCAGATTGATTATTTCTAACATGTCCGATCTGATTTCCGATCAATTTTCTATGAAGTGAATGGAAAATTGATAGGAAATAAGATCAGACATGTTGGAAATAATCAATCTGGCAGGTAAATCTGTCAGAAAATTGTATCGAGTGTACCTAGCAATAAGGCCTGGGATCCATTAGCAGTGCTTTTCTAAACTCTTGCGATTTGAAAAGCTGTTGCTTTTCTATGCTTTGCAATGGTAATGCTGTGCTATAGGGGACTTAAAAAAAAATCACATTCCTCTAGTGGGATCACACACATAGTATTACATAAGCAAGAGCTTTTCAAATGACAGGCACTCAGAAAAGGCTAAGGGTGCATACACACATCAGACCATAGTCTTTGGAACATGAAAGATTACAGACCAATTTTACCCCCTTCCATGTAGTATGAGAGTTATACCTACACAGTCTATTCTATGGAGCTGAACTCCCCATCAGATAGAAATCTTTGCAAGATGCTGCACACAAAGATGCTGTACACATTCAAAAGATCAGTATCTGCAAAAGATCCGTTCCTGCAAATGCATTCATAGTCTGATATCTGCAGATCCTCATACACACCTTGTTTAACAGACATTCATCTGCAGGTCAGATCCACCAGGATGGATCTTCAGATCTGCAGATGAATGTCTGTTAAACAAGGTGTGTATGAGATCTGCAGATATCATAGACTATGAATGCATTTTTCAGGAACGGATCTTTTGCAGATACTGATCTTTTGAATGTCTACAGCATCTTTGTGTTAGCATCTTGCAAAGATTTCTATCTGATGGGGAGTTTAGCTCAATAGAATAGACTGGGAAGGTATGGCTCTCATACTACATGGAAGGGGGTAAAATTGGTCTGTGATCTTTCATTTTCCAAAGACTATGGTCTGATGTGTGTATGCACCCTTAGAAAAGTGCTGCTAGTGGGTTCTAGGTCTAAGGCTACATTCACAGTGGTCATTGCGTTGCATTCCCTGTAAGAGCAGGAACACAACGGGTAAGCGGCGCTGCACATTATCTGCACATTGCCAAATACAGTCAATGCAAAGTATGTTTTATGGTTTCTGTTAACTCATGCATATTTTGTGGTAATGCAGTGCGTTATGATGCATGCTGCACTGTCAACGTTGCATCAGTGGTGCATTGCAGTGCGGCAAGGCAACCGGGCAGCACGGTGGCATAGTGGTTAGCACACTCGCCTTGCAGCGCTTGGTCCCCGGTTCGAATCCCAGCCAGGTCAACATCTGCAAGGAGTTTGTATGTTCTTCCCGTGTCTGTGTGTGTTTCCTCCAGGCACTCGGGTTTCCTTTCACATCCCAAAAGCATACAGATAAGTTCATTGGCTTCACCCTAAAAATTGGTCCTAGACTACGATCCATACACTACATGATACATACATAGACATTTGACTATGGTAGGGATTAGATTGTGAGCTCCTCCAAGGCACAGTTAGTGACAAGATAATATATACTCTGTACAGCGCTGCGTAAGATGCCGGCGCTATATAAATAATAATATAACCATTATGCTGCATGGCAAAGCACCGCTGTGAAACGTAGTGGCCTTGCAGAGATTATCAAGTGTTTTCAATACTGATAGTTTCCCAAACTTTGATGTAAGGACAATTGTGTTAGAGTATGGGTGCCATTGCCAATAGTGCTGGTGATCAGGCAGGCTGGTACTAGTTTTAAATCGGCATTTTACTGCTGGGTCTGAGATGAATACAAATTGACATTATTATTTAAATAGCAACAATATCTTCCATGGTGTTTAACATTTTAAAAACAAGTGGCTATATGAATAGAGAATTGACAATGAAATACAACAATTCCAACATGGATACAAATTTTGATGCAACTTGGAACTGAGACAGTTAAATTAACTTCCTGTCAAATGTGATTGGCCCAATTCCAAGCAAAACATGGCTTAAAGGACAACTGTAGTGAGAAGAATATGGAGATTTTAAACAATGCCAGTTGCCTGGCAGTCCCGCTGATCTCTTTGGCTGCAGTAGTGTCTGAATAACACCAGAAACAAATATGCTGCTAATCTTGTTAGATCTGACAATAAAGTCAGAAACAGTATATCTGTTGCATGCTTGTTCAGGGTCTATGGCAAAGGTATTAGAAACAGAAGATCAGCAGGACAGCCAGACAAATGGTATTGCTTAAAAGGAAATAAATACGGAAGCCTCCATATCCCTCTCGCTTCAGTTGTCATTTAAACAGGTGCATAGCAACATTCTCATTATGGGTAGTGAGCAGAAGATGTGCTGGTTTAACTGTCACATATAGTTCAAGAACATCTATCAAAGTTAACAAATTCTAAATGCCACCTATATTTCAAGTAATTACTAGCAAATAGCAATACAAAGGCTTTTTTTTTCCATCTTTTCATGTTTTATATTGAGAAAATTACATTAACAATCTTCACTGGCTCTAACACTGACAGGAATCTGTTCAGAATGATAGAAAGCAAAACTATAGCATCAATTGTGTGTAAAGAGTTATCAGCGGAAGATCTGTGTTCCTGTCTGTCTCTCTATGCCACGCAGTGTAATGTAAACAGTTTACAGCCAAATTACAGTTCAGCTCTACCTCCCCCTCCCCCTGATGCCTACACAAAATTGTTCCAAACGGCTGGTAAAAAAAGGCTTTTTTTCACACAGGCTGTGCTGAGACCTCTGAAAAGCATTCTAGTGTTGCTGGCTAAAAGCTCTATAGGTATGTGGGGTTTACAGAAAACTGTTTTATTTGATAGTTGTTCTTTAAAGAACTGTAAGGTGGAAAGGAACTAGCCACCAGTGTGAAGCTGATGGCAGAGGGGAAAAAGTCCTGCAGCCAATGGAAATCCAGCTGAAGAGGTGAAATCCCTCCCACTCAGTGTCGTTAGTCCTAGGACTAATTAAAATTCAGTCTTAGATGCCTTGTGGGTAATATCACATGGAGCTCCTTCATGATTTGCATAATAAATGCTGCAGATATTTAAGCCCTAATATCTCAACATTAATACATCATATACACTCCAAATTTTAAGGGTAATTTCACTACCTCTGTGAAATTGCAGCACCTCAGCCCTACTGGTTCACAAGCTAGCTTTGATATACCCTATCTCAGCAACCAGCAGGGGGCATAGAGGTAGTTCGCAGGGTCCCCTTCCTAACCTTAACATTTGGAGGTGTAGGACATATACAGTATGTGCTGAGATATTGGTGTTTAGAGAAGACAACAAGAATCACTCCCTGAACGAAATTCTCAAGCGGAATTTGTGGCAAAATAGCGGGTATTTTGCCGTGATTTTAAGTGTGAAACAGTGCCCTAAGCGATCTGAATAAATTTGGGTAGCTATATAAGAAAAAAATGGGTGCATCTTCAACTAAGGGAATAAAGAACAAACCTTTAGCTCTGTGTACCAGTCGTTAACAGGGTTCCTTCCATGCTGCATGAGGCATTTTTTCTATACCACACTGACAGGGCAAGACAATTATTTTCTCTCTTGCTTATCTCCTCCTCATAACTCACTCTCATTTTCTTTGTTTTGTATGATCAGTAAATAGCAGAAAAATTACAGTCATTCCTAGGTACAAAGCTTGGCAGTCAAGTCAGGAGGTAGACCTACAAGTAAACGAAACCTTGCCCTTTCATAATTTTCCAGTTTAAAAAAAAATCTCTTTCTAAATGATATATCTGAAAAGTAAAATGTACATTAAAAAATTATTTGGCATCAACTTTAAAGGACATCCGAGGCGAAAATAAACTGATGAGAAAACCAATTGTATCTATCCTCCGTGTCCTAAAAATGACCTTTTTAGATATCCTAGTTTTATTTTATATTTAAATCTAATTTTTATTTTTCATTTTCAATTTTTCATAGTTTCTGATCAATGACACATTCTTTGAAGTATGTCAGAGCTAAATTCTATGAATTGACCATTTTTATCACTTTCCTGCTATCAGACGCCATTTACTGACAGTAAAGTGTTTTATGGCTGTAAATACTTATCAATGAAGGTTATACTATAGTCTGACCTGGTCCTGATCCAGGCAGAAACTGTCACTTGCATACCTGATTAACTTTTTCAGGCAGAGAAAGAAAAAATAAGGAACACAGCCTAGTTATTTGTGTGTTTGGCACAGTATATACACATCTATCTCATCAGGTCACATGTCACCTTGGTTGTCTCACTTTTCCTAATTACTTGAATAATGAAAACTGGCATTTAGTAGCTTTCTCTTTATAGTGAAAAGCAGTCTCTGCCACTCATCATATGGGGCTGGGCAACTGTGCAGACTGCCGTTAGCAAAAACAGCCAGCTGTGAAATAGTCTCGCTGAACTTCTTATCACTTCCCAAGTCTGTTTTGTATATCTGATGAATATGTTGGGTAACAAGATGAGGAATATGGAGATACCGGTTTCTCTGAATTTTTAAGATGGTGCTTGCTGCTTTTTGTGTTGATACTTGCTTGTAATATCTCCTGTTTTAATGACCCAGACTTAGTTTGCAGATCAGCTATTCAGACACTTTACCAGCTGCGTGGTTGTGGAAAGGAAGTGTGTGACTCAGACATTATTTAACCACTTGAGGACCCACCCTTTACCCCCCCTTAAGGACCAGCGCTGGTTTGATTGATCTGTGCTGGGTGGGCTCTGCAGCCCCCAGCACAGATCAGGGTGCAGGCAGGGAGATCAGATTGCCCCCCTTTTTTCCCCCCTATGGGGATGATGTGCTGGGGGGGTCTGATCTCTGCTGCCTGCGAGTGGCTGGCGGGGGGGGCACCTCAAAGCCCCCCTCCGCGGCGAAATGCTCCCCCTCCCTCTCCTACCTGGCCCCCTTTGGTAAGCCGGGCTGTCTCCTGTCACATGGCGGCGATCCCCGGCCGCTGATTGGCCGGGGATCGCCGATCTGCCTTACGGCGCTGCTGCGCAGCACAAATGTAAACAAAGCGGATTATTTCCGCTTGTGTTTACATCTAGCCTGCGAGCCGCCATCGGCGGCCCGCAGGCTATTCACGGAGCCCCCCGCCGTGATTTGACAGGAAGCAGCCGCTCGTACGAGCGGCTGCTTCCTGATTAATTAGGCTGCAGCTGGCGACGCAGTACTGCGTCGCTGGTCCTGCAGCTGCCACTTTGCCGACGCACGTTATGAGTGTGCGGTCGGCAAGTGGTTAAAGAGAATCTGTATTGTTAAAATCGCACAAAAGTAAACATACCAGTGCGTTAGGGGACATCTCCTATTACCCTCTGACACAATTTCGCCGCTCCCCGCCGCACTAAAAGTAGTCAAAAACAGTTTTTAAAAGTTTGTTTATAAACAAACAAAATGGCCACCAAAACAGGAAGTAGGTTGATGTACAGTATGTCCACACATAGAAAATACATTCATACACAAGCAGGCTGTATACACCCTTCCTTTTGAATCTCAAGAGATCATTTGTGTGTTTCTTTCCCCCTGCAGCTCACTGAAGAGTTACAAGCTGATTGTTTCTTCTTGCAGACAGCTCTGCCCGGTTGTCTGTAATTCTGCAGTATGTGACTCATCAGTATGTGAACAGAGGATTTATCCAGCTTGTAAAAGATAAGAGAGCAGAGAAAAGCTGGCTAATGTAAATAACACACACACACAGGGGAGTGTGCATAGAGGGGGCCTGCAGGGGGAACATGCATAGCAGATCACACTGAAGAGTTGGCAGCCTTCCAGACACAGGACGACAAGTCCGACAGGGGAAAGATGAGCTGATTTATTACAGAGATGGTGATAGTATAAAGTGCTGCAGTAAGCCAGAGCACATTATAATAGGTTTAGGAACCTGTAGGATGGTAGAAAACACAATGACATTTTTGTTACAGAGTCTCTTTAAGTCTTAAAAGACCAGCGTGACAGACAGCTGGCATTTGAATTTTTAAAGTAAATATAACCGCCTGCATATTTCTCTTCAAATTTACTTTACCCTGTGTACAGACATCAGATAGATTGGGCAGTGATCTATGGAGTCCCTAATTCCATTGTTATCGGGGGGGGGGGGGGGATGCTGCATTGGATTCTCTCAGTCTCAACTAATTGCTGTTGGTGTTCTCAACACTCCAGTGCCTGGGTGTTACCCATTTACCTTTTGCCCCTTCTTTCCTCCACATACATGAATAAAAGAGCAGCCAAACGCTGCCATCCCCTGAATCTTGAATATGTGTAAAGGGACCCTGAGCTGTAGATAAAAATGAAATCAGTACTTTCCTGGGGCTTCTACCAGCCCACCGTAGGCTGCGAGGTCCCCCGACGTCCTTGTGGCTCCTCTCCCGGTCACGCTGCAGACTTCATTACTGGCGACACCCTGGCTGAGTGTCGGCCCAACACTTCCTGATTGGTGATGCTATGCATCATCGCGGCGGCCGGCGTGACATTCCTGCGTATGCACGGTTTTCTAACTCTGAACTATGCATGCGCAGGACTGTCATGCAGGCCGGTGTGATGACGCAGAGCGTCACCAGTCAAGGAGTGTTGGGCCGGTACTTGGCCCAGGTGTTGCCGGTAATGAAGTCGCCAGCAGGACCGAGAGAGGAGCCAGGTGGACGCCGGGGGACCTCGCAGCCTACAGTGGGCTGGAGGAAGCCCTAGGTAAGTACTGATTTCATTTTTATCTACAGCTCAGAGTCCCTTTAAGGGCTTGTTCACACTGAGTGTTTTCCGCTTTTTAAAAGCACTGGCTATTTTTAAAAGCGCTTGAGCAATGTTTCTCAATGTGAGTATTCTCACATGAGCGATGAGCTTTCTTTCCAATCGTAAACGCGGCTCCTGCACCAATTTATGAACGTTTGTGCTTCAATACAAAGTATAGGGAAATTGCATTGAGAAAGCGATTTGGCGAGCACTTTTTAAAATAAATACATTGTATTTATTAAGTTCCAGGTCAAAGAGTTCACTTTCTGATTTGTCGTCAGGAAGAAAAAAAAAATCGACAAACAAAAGCACAAATCTCTCTGAAAAGAGCTTCTGATTTCTAATGTGAACTAGGACTAAATCTTGGTGTTTTCTGTCTTGCAATTGCTAAAAATACAGAACTTCAGGCCATATCGGGCTGAGGCCTCTTGCACACTACATGCGATTCTGATATTTTATACAATACGATTTTCGATTCAGATTTTCTTAAAAAAAAGTTCTGCATGCTGCTAAATTTTTGAATCGGAATAAAAAATTGGATCGTATCAAAAATTGTATTCCAATGTAGTGTGCAAGAGGCCTTAGGCTGGCTTCACATTGGTAACCAGCGTTGTGGTTGCGGTGCGAGTGGATGATCACATTGCGACATTAAAAAAAGGCTTTGCAATTACCTGCAGCAACGCACAGTAATGAGCCTTCTTTTAAATACTGGCGGTGAGTCAAATCTTAGGTGAAGCTCTCGAACGCTCACTTCCTGTGGCAGAAATATGAATTGCATGGAAGTGTATAGACAATATACGGTTCCGTGCATGCGCACCGCTACGTGAACGCAAAACAGTTTGGTGTGGTGCCATTGACTTACATGACTTCTGGTCGCCACACATCACAGCAGATGCTTGCCAGTAACCTGCTGTTGCCGTCATGTCAGATCGGATGCTTCCAGCACATTGCACTGCATCCGATCTGAAATGCCCCATAGGTTTTCATTGCTTTAGTTTTAGAGTAATGCAATGAAAATGTCCCAGTGTGAAAGGGGCCTTAGGCAGCCACAGGTACGGTATAGTTTTAACTATTGCCAGTACCAAAGCATTTAAAATGACTTCTGAGTACATCTACCCACTACAATCTGAGCCTGAGTTGAAACTGTGCTCATGACATCCTACCATGTGCAGAGTGTGTATATATGCTTATAAGCATATGTATATGTATATTCACACTTTTACAGCTACGGTATCTATGTACGGTACTTTATAAAATCCTGGATTGAATGATAGCACCTTAGTGTAGTATTAGGTTTCCTCTAAAGATATCAATAGTAAGTCCATTGTTAATGACATAATTTGAAATGTCAGAAGAAGGTAAAAGAAAATGGCAGAGTTCATTGAAATTCACTGAAATAAAGTCTCAATGCTCGACCACTTGGCACCTAATGTGATTGCATGATTAAAATGTCTTATATCTGCCCTTTTTTACGTTCTCTTTCTACTGTATGAGCCTACTTTGTTGATTATGTAATTTGTTATGAACCTATTTAATTATAAAACTTGAATAATTGTTTGTGTTCTGTGAAATGGTACATTTTCAGGGCCAAATCCAAGAGGCGCCTGTGCTGCTCGAGCATAATTAACATTCGGTGGATGAAGTTGGAAGCAACGTGTAACCACCTCAACAAGTGACCAAACAAGTTGCTCTGACCAATGCTGCTCATAGCGGACATGGTGGAATGTTTACAACTTCTCATATTATATGATGCCATTGCACTCCTTTATTTTTGTATATAGAATCATGTAAATTCCAAATTCAGCATATTTTGAGGTCTGGGTTACTGCTGATGTATTCATTTGTATGTATGATTTATAAGTTGAAGAAGAATAAATGACCTTAGTGCCAACTGTCTTGCATTAGTTAATATTGTTGTACCTACATGCACACTCACGCACACAGGAGAAGTCACACATGCGGATGGTCATGTGATCCACATTTTTCTCCAAAATTATTTTACTACAGCTTGTTGAAAAATATTTACATTTAATATACTCTGCTTAGCACTTACTGAGCATTTAAATAGGCATATATTTTAATTCTACCTTAAAGCAGTTGTCATGATTTCCACATAAGACACCAATGCGCCTTTCACCTACAGATCCAGGGCCAGCCTTAGGTTTCACTGCACACTGAGCAAAACCAGATTTTGGTGCCCCCACCCATCCTCTTTGCGCACGTACAGATATACACACACAGGCCCAAATATAGTCCCAAAAATGTGCAACGCTCGTTATAGCTGTGGTGCGTCCCTCCCCAAAAAAATGCCCTCAGACTCAGTATAGGTAGGTAGGTAGCCAGGTATAGATGCCCTCAGTATAGGATCTTATGTGTAGGTGCCCTCAGTGTAGGTAGCATAGTTGCCACAGTGAAGGTAGCTAGTAAAGTTGCCCCCAGTGTAAGTAGCATAGTTGTCCCCATATAGGTAGCATAGTTGCCCCCAGTGTAGGTAGTATAGTTGCCCCATATAGGTAGCATAGCTGCCTCCAGTGTAGCTAGTACAGTTGCCCCCAGTGTAGTAGCATAGTTGCCCCCATATAGGTAGCATGGTTGCCCCATATAGGTCGCATAGCTGCCCCATATAGGTAGCATAGCTGCCCCCAGTGTAGCTAGTACAGTTGCCCCCAGTGTAGTAGCATAGCTGCCACCAGTGTAGGTAGTATGCCCCCAGTGTAGGTAGTATGCCCCCAGTATGCACCTAGTGTAGGTAGTATGCCCCCAGTGTAGGTAGTTTGCCCCAGTATGCCCCCAGTGTAGGTAGTTTGCCCCAGTATGCCCCCAGTGTAGGTAGTATTCCCCTAGTATGCCACCAGTGTAGGTAGTATGCCCCCAGTGTAGTAGCATAGCTGCCACCAGTGTAGGTAGTATGCCCCAGTATGCCCCCAGTGTAGGTAGTATGCCCCAAGTATGCACCTAGTGTAGGTTGTATGCCCCCAGTGTAGGTAGTTTGCCCCAGTATGCCCCCAGTGTAGGTAGTTTGCCCCAGTATGCCCCCAGTGTAGGTAGTTGGCCCCAGTATGCCCCCAGTGTAGGTAGTATGCCACCAGTGTAGGTAGTATTCCCCCAGTGTAGGTAGTAAGCCCCCAGTGTAGGTAGTTTGCCCCAGTATGCCCCCAGTGTAGGTAGTTTGCCCCAGTATGCCCCCTGTGTAGGTAGTATGCCCCCAGTATGCCACCAGTGTAGGTAGTATGCCCCCAGGGTAGGTAGTTTGCCCCAGTATGCCCCTAGGCAATCCCCTTCCCTTCTGCGACAGCAGGCCGGGAAGAGACTGACTTCCACGCTCCAGCGCCAAAGTCATTCTTCTCTCCCCGCCTCCGCTCCATCTGTAGGTAGAGCAGGGCTACAAGAAAATGGCCACCGATTGTCCGCAATTGTGGACATCGGCGACCATGTTCTTCTAGTCCTGCTCTAACTACAGATGGAGCGGACGCAGGGAGAGACAGTGGGGCGACAGGGCGCATGCGCCCTTGAGAGCATGGCGCCCTGAGCGACCACTCAGGTCATTCATAGCAAAGGCCGGCCCTGTACAGATCTACTGTATCTCTTGTAAGAAAAAGCTATACATACTTAGGCCGGATCCACACTATAAGTGCTTTTCTGAGCGCATTGTGATTGATTAGTGCTTTCTGATTCTGAGCGCTTTTTAAACATTTCTCCTATTCACTTTCATTAAAATTGCAGTATAAATCGCAGTGATCACGTACGCGAAAAATCACTGCGATTTTTACCGCAATTTTAATTAAAGTGGGAGACATTTTTAAAAAGGCGCTAATCAATCACAAAGCGCTTATAGTGTGGATCCGGCTTTAGGGGGTCTTAGTTTAAAAAGGACAGGTGATTGCAGCAGCACACTTCCTCAATTCTCCATCTCAAATCGAAGGCCTTGTGTTATGTCATAAGCAGAGGGCACATCATTTAGGCCGGTTACACATTACAACGCGTGCAGGAGAACGGCTCATGCACGCGTTGCGGCATGTCATCGGGAATCTGCGGTGCGACGCTGAGTAGCGGCGGTAGTAGTTAATTAACCTGAAGGGGAAACGCCGATTCCGGACGATAAAATGCGCCCGGTGCGTCGTACCGCAACGCATCGAAACGCAGCGTCGGGTGTGAAAGGTAAAATGAAAGTCTATGGACTTTCCTTTTACCTTGGTCAACGCAAAGTATAGTCTTTGCGTTAAAACACTGAAAAAGGGCTCTGGTGTGAAAGAGCCCTTAACCTTTTACAGTAACTTACTGAAGTGGGTGGTTTGGACTGCCCAGCTCCTACCCCTTACAAGGGTAAACTAAGAGTGCATGATCTAGAAAGCAAGGATCCTAGACTATGGCATCAGTTCATCAAAGGCTGTACAATAAAAAAATAAATCAAGTCAGGAAAATACCGCATTAGGTATCTTAGACTTTTTTTGCTATATCAATATTTTCACAGGTGGGTGCGGTAGAAATTTGGTAATTTACCGAAATAAATAGCTTCAATTCACAAAAACCTATTCGGTATCAGCAGAAGAGTGTGGAGCTGTCTCTGTGTTGTTACATGCTGTTCCGTGCAGTGACAGAATTACAATAGTAAGAGGCATCCCGACATTTCTTTAGAATAGTCATGTTTGTTATACTGCCTCTGCTTGCTCTGAATCTATTAGTCTTTCTTAATATTTTATTTAATTGCCACATCTTAGATGAACTCCAAGAGACATTACACATGCCATGATTTCCCCACTTGCTCCTCTGCATCTTCAAATAGGAACCTAAAAGCTTAACCCTCCTGGCGGTTTGCTAAAAAATCGCCAGGGGGCAGCAAATCTTTTTTTTAAAAAATTTTTTTTGTTTTTTCATGTAGCGCGACAAAGTCTCGCTTCATGATGGCCGCTGCTCAGCGGCATCCCCCCAGCCCCTCCGATCGCCTCCGGCGATCAGGAGATCCCGTTCTCTTGGAGGGCTTCCCCCGTCGCCATGGCGACGGGGCGGGATGACGTCACCGACGTCATCGACGTCGTGACGTCAAAGGGGATTCCGATCCACCCCATAGAGCTGCCTGGCACTGATTGGCCAGGCAGCGCACGGGGTCTGGGGGGGGGCGGCTGCGGCGCGACGGATAGCGGCGGATCGGCGGGTAGCGGCGGCGATCGGGCACTGCACGCAGCTAGCAAAGTGCTAGCTGCATGCAGCAAAAAAAAAATTATGCAAATCGGCCCAGCGGGGCCTGAGCGGTGCCTTCCGGCGGCATAGCCCGAGCTCAGCTCGGGCTTACCGCCAGGAAGGTTAAACATCTGAAGGGAGGCAGGGGAAACCTTTTTTGTTTTATTCTCTCTGCTCAGCTGCCTGGGGGGTAGAAAAGCTTGTTCCCCCTGAGAAGGTATCACAGCCTATCAAAAGGGAGTAGAAGGAGAGAGAGGCTCTCCCTATTGGCTCTCTGCTCCTGTCAGTCATGGGGATATCCACATGGAAGGCATTCGAAGCTGGTTTTCGACAAAGAGATGCCGGTAATAATCCCACATTTATACAAATTTCAAGCAAATGTATACTACTTGAAAATTGACCACTCAGATGCTGCAGCATTTGATAAGTCAACTTTCAAACTGCATAAAAATTCCATCAACTTGAAATTATTAGCATCACATCGCCCTACTATGAATGGTACCCAAACACGGCAGGTTTCAAAAGTTGTGTATCAATTGGATTTGTTTGAGGTTCAGTTCCCAGTGCTGGTACACCCTGTGACAGATTTGTAAGCACTAGTGATTTGAAAACCTCTTTTGTGTTTTGGATTTTGTTACACATTTATTCATATTAATTTTGTCACTGTTATTACCAATTCTATACTTTGTACCAATTCCAGGGCCGGATTTACCATAAGACAATATAGGCACAAGTCTACAGGCGCCTGATGATGGAAAGGCGGCTCACTCCCCTCCCCTAGTGCCTCCCTCCTTCCATCCCTTCTCAGCATAACACTGACAAGATCTCCCTTCAGTCGGGGCTCTACTAGCTACTTAATACGGAAGGGAACCTTTAGCTACCTGATGCTAAGGGACACCAGTAGCTACCAATGAGGATAGGAGGTAAAGAGGCGCCAAGTGGGTATATAAAACAATCTAAAAACACTAAAGTTAAGAAAAATGAGGTGGCTTACCTCACAGACGACAACTCACTTTAGATAGAACAATTTAATAATAAGCACAGGCAACGCGTTTCGTTGGTTCTAGCCCACTTCCTCAGGCCAAATAAACTGGCTATAAACATCAAAGAGAGGCGCTTAGTGCTCCATAAATACACATGACACATAAACGTATGAATATAAATATAATGCAACAACTGCACATTCAATAAAATGCAAATCCATGTGACCAGTATAACTATAAAAAAATATATATATATATATAAATTATATTATTATTATTAATAATATTATAGGTATCATGTGGCTCATACATTCAATACGCACATACATTGTGCATGAAAAATAATGACCAAAAATGTCTCAAAATACTATATAATGAGAACCGTAAATAAAAATGAAATAGAAAACAGACTAGTCGGTGATCAATTTGCAACATATAAGAATAATAAAATAAAACAAACTCAGCATACTGTATATACATTTCGCTATTACAGGTGTTATAAGAGAGTACTATCACTATGATAAAAAGCAGTATGTTTTTTCCTATAAAAGCATAACTACTGTACCTTCAAGATACTTACTAACTAGATTGCCCCTTTACTGTATATCCATATATCAATAAATGAAAACATGCACCGATGTGCCTAGAAGATATATACTAGCTGAAGCATGTCGGCACATCAGTATAGGTATACCAGTATATCTTATAGGCACATCAGTGCATGTTTTCATTTTTTTGATATACTTTCAAGAGAGCGACCGCCTCCAGGATTGCTGGCATACCTGAGTGGAGTCAGGTCTAATACACTCCACCTGTCTGAAGCGGTCGGTTGCCCCTTATGCAACCCACCTTTGTGAGTATTCCATTGTCGAACACCTTGTGCTATACATTCATCAACCTGTGGCGTACTGCACCCTTTGGGCTCCCGTTGTCTTTGTGTTTTTTCCTCAGTATATTTTTTACTCTACCAATGACGAGCAAGAGAGAAGTGACAGCTGGCCCCGCCAGCACACTTGCAATGCAAGTCGGGGGGGGGGGGGGGGGGGGGGGTGTTGTAGTTTGATGGAGGGCGAGGTCTAGGGTACAAGGATAAGGACATCTGTGCCTATAGGCTCCGGTGATCCAGTAAATCCGGGTTTGACTGATTCTGTATCTTGTACCAACACTGTATTTTGTGTAGACCATTGTCAGTATTATTTTGTACCCCAAGTTCGTTTCTTGCTTTGTACAGGGCCACGGAATATGTTGGCACTTTATAAATCAATAATAATGCTATGGGTGAGTTTCATCGCTATAGTGCAGGCATCGGCAAACTTGGCCCTCCAGCAGTTGAGGAACTACAAATCCCACAATGCATTTGCCTTTATGAGTCATGACTGTGGATGTCAGACTCCTGCAATGCATTGTGGGACTTGTAGTTCCTCAACAGCTGGAGGGCCAAGTTTGCCCATGCCTACTCTAGTGTGAACACACACACACGCAGTATTACAATTAGTAAGAGCTGTTAAAATCACAAGCGCATAGAAAAAGCTCTTGCAGTGTGAAACAGCCCTTAGGGCTGGAACCCACTAGTGGTTTTTTTTTAGCATTTAGGGATCACTTTCAATCACTAGCGATTTCTTTAAACGCTCTGCTAATGTTAATCGATGGGACAGATTCCACTAGAGTGATTGCGATTAGGCAAATCGCAATCGCAGTACATGCAGCATTTTGGGAGCGTTTCCATTCTAATGTATTGTAGAGGAGCAGGGAAATCGCTCCCAAAATTGCTTGTAAAGCGCTACCACAAATCGCTAGAGATTTGCAGTAGCGCTTTGCTTCTTGTAGTGGGTTCCATGCCTAACAGTTGATAGTGTAGCCATAGTTTCACTGACCACTGACCAGTAATCATAAGCTTGTATGTCTTTAAAGGACCACTCTCGCGAAAAAAGTAGGCAGTTCAAATCTGACAGGTTTTGGGCCAGTCCATCTCCTCATGGGGGATTCTCGGTTTTTCTTTGTTTTCAACAGCATTTCCTAAACAGCAGCTGCAAAGTCTAAGGGCCCGTTTCCCATTACATGCAGTGTGATGCCGCTACATAGCTGCATCGCACTGCGGATGTCCTGAAACCAATGCATGGCAATGAAACAGTTTCTATTGCGTGCGGACCGATGCAGAGTGATCCAGAAATCTGCAGCATTCTGCAGATTCTCGCACAGCCGCATTTGCCCGCCGTCCCCTCCATAGACTTCCGCATTTCCCAATGCGGAAGTGATGCGAATGGTAGCAGAAGTGATGCGATGCGTCTAGGTAGCTGCACTCACATTACTCCAGAGTAGAAACGGGCTCTAACTGACAAAATAGTGTGCAAGTGAGGTGGAAGGCCGGCTGGTACCTTGCTATTTTGGAAGTTAAACTGCTTTTCAGGAAATGCTGTTGAAAACAAAGGAAACCCTCAGAATCCCCCATGAGGAGATGGACTGGCCCAAATCCTGTCGGTTCTGTCAGATTTTAACTGCCTACTTTTTTTTGCGATAGAGGCCCTTTAACTCAGTAATGTATCAGTTGACCACAGTCAATGGGTTGCTGGGCTACTGCCTATTAGAATTGCATGCATCAGTTTTTAACTATGCATCTGCTGAACAACCTCCAATCTCAGTCACTGTATATGCTCTGTTGGAAGACAAACACTATACTATATTAGATAAATTGTCAGCATGTTCCTGATTGTTTAATTGGATTACTGCTGTGCACCACTTTATAATATCAGATATCTGCAACAACAACAAAAAAAACTTATAACGGTACAACCAGGGGCATTGCTAGCCCCAAAGATCAGTGGCATGTCCACTGATCTATTCTGGGGTGCCCCCGATGTCCCTTAGGCAAAGTCAGGCAGCAGGCAGCAGTACTCACCTTCAACTGCTTGGTCTCCAGATTCTGCAAACATTTCTTCTGGCCTTCTCCTCCAGTGTCTGAGAATTAATCAGACACTAGAGCTCCTAGCATCTGATTCTCACTGCCTATTTATATAAAATATGCTGCAATTTATTTTTTTTGTATTAATGGAGAGGGGGGCTTCACTCAACATTTTGCTGGGCAGGCCTACTTAGGCCGCTGTTAAGTTCATGTACATTTTATACAAATTATGCAGCTATTTTCCCCTTCTGCCACTCCTGACCACACTCGATCAAAGAAAAAACTGCCATTTCTGATGTTGTTTTGATCAAAATTTGATTTGAGAGGGTCCTTGATTTTAATAGGTTTTGTACGGTTTTATAAACCATTCTCGGTTCTCAGAAATGTATAATAGTGTATGTGTTACAAACCTGCCAGACGCCGCTGCCGGCGGCTCCTCTAGCGGTTCCGGGCAGCAGCGGAAGCCGCTTACTGCATCCTCCTCTGGCAGCATCCCCTACTTCCCTGTGGGAGTGAATCGGCGCGGCGGTTCTGGCCGTGTCCCCAGGCGGACGCGCACGATTCATAACAGCGTTTATAGGCTGAGGAGGCAGGTGTGAGGTGTGTCAGCTGAATGGCTGGAAGTTCCAGGGGGCGTGGTTTGCTACTTCACCTCAGTACTTAAAGAGGCACTTAAGTAAAAAAAAAAATGAGTTTTACTCACCTGGGGCTTCCCTCAGCCCCCTGTAGTTGATCGGTGCCCTCGCCGTGTCTCTCCGATCCTTCCGTCCCCGCCGGCGGCTACTTCCGGTTTCGCCATCAGGTCCCGACAGGCTGGGAACGCGAGTGATTCTTCGCGTTTCCAGCCACAATATCGCCCCCTATACTGCTATTGCAGCAAGGAAGGCCACAATAGCAGCATAGGGGGAGATATTGTGGCTGGGAACGCGAAGAATCACTCGCATTCCCAGCCTGTCGGGTCCTAACGGTGAAACCGGAAGCAGCCGCCGGCGGGGATAGGATAGACATGGCGAGGGCACCGATCAGCTGCAGGGGGCTGAGGGAGGTCCCAGGTAAGAAAAACTTTTTTTTTTTTTTTAGACTTAAGGTTCACTTTAAGTCCTGACTTGTCAGTTGTCCAGTGTCCGTTATAGCTGTCAGTACGTTGAGCGCTGGACCTTGCCTTGCTATTGTGCCTATGTCAGCTAGTTTTCAGAGCTATATATATATATATATATATATATATATATATATATACAGACACTGCCTATATATATGTACTCTAGTTAGATCAGTCTTGTATATTCTCCTGATTGTTATCCTGTGCATGCCCCTCATTTTGATTAGTCTCATCCTTCCTGTGCTACAGACATCCGGGGTTGGACTGGGACACTAAGGGCCCACCAAGGAAGTTTCAGCCTGGGGCCTCCCCCCCCTCCCCATTTTGGGCTCACATACATATGTACTTTAGAAATTTTGCATGACTTTATGGTAGGGAATAAATTGTGAGCACTTTTGAGGACAGTCTTCAATAGGGATATGCCCACATGCGGTGCGCAGCTCGCCACAGCAAAAATGAGTTAGTGTCACCACTCACTGGAACATCTGCGTGGTCATGATGAGTCATGGGCAGACTTAAAAAAAACCACAAAATAAGTAGCGGTGTTATTCACAGAGATTAGGTCCGACCAGATACATTTTAGATAAAATATTCAAGTAGTTACATGCCTCATGATAATTCATCAAGTAGTCAAATGGCAGCAGATTTTCCGACAAAATGCAATCAGATTGGCGGCAGATACCGCCACAAAATGCAGTCAGGTTGGCGGCAGATACCGCCACAAAATGCAATCAGGTTGGCGGCAGATACCCCCACAAAATGCAATCGGGTTGGCGGCAGATACCCCCACAAAATGCAATCAGGTTGGCGGCAGATACCCCACAAAATGCAATCGGGTTGGCGGCAGATACCCCCACAAAATGCAATCGGGTTGGCGGCAGGCACCCCCACAAAATGCAATCAGGTTGGCGGCAGATACCCCCACAAAATGCAATCCGGTTGGCGGCAGATACCCCCACAAAATGCAATCAGGTTGGTGGCAGATACCCCCACAAAATGCAATCAGGTTGGCGGTAGATACCCCCACAAAATGCAATCAGGTTGGCGGCAGATACCCCCACAAAATTCAACCTCCCCCCAGCTTGGAAGAGGGGGCAGCGGGCACAGGTCAGCAGGGAAGCCTCCCCCCCCCCCCCAGTTGGGTAGGCAGGTCTCTCTCAGCCCCCCCCATGCTGGAAGGGGGGGCAGCGGGCACAGAGCAGCGGGGAGGGGGGAAGCCTCCCCCCCTCCTTCACCTAGGACCCCCCCTTCCGCTCTCCCCCTGTCCAAAATAGCAGCCAGCAGCGGCAGCGAGCGCAGGAACACTTACCATGCTACGAGAGTCAGATCCATAGCTCTGCGTGCCGCTGGCTGGGCTGGTTTGCTGCACTGACTGTCCAATCACGCTCTCACACGAAGTACTGTGAGACCATGATTGGACAGTCAGTGCAGAAGCCCAGACCAGTGGCACACAGAGCTATCGATCTGACTCTCGATCGGTAAGCCGTTCCCTGCTGCTACTGCTGATTGGCTGCAATTCTGGAGGTGGGGGAGAGCGGAAGCGCCCCTAGGTGAGAGAGGGGGGGAGGCTTCCCCCCCTCCCCGCCGCTCTGTGCCCACTTTTCCCCCTTCCTGCGCTGTGCCCCCCTCCTTTTTAGCACTGGGGCCCCCAGGAGACGGGGGGCCGGGGCCCACCGATGGGACCATTGGCACTTCGGCGGCTCAGTCCGAGCCTGCAGACATCTGATACTTGGTTTAGACCTTGGCCTGTTAAACGACTATGATTTTGTCTGACTCCTGGCACCTCTGTTTCTGATACGTGTATGACCTTTGGCTACCCCCGACTACTCAATTTCTATATATCTGCTACCGGTAAGTACCTAGTTCCCAAGCATTACAGTATGCCTACCTTAACATATATAGGGTAAAAGGTAATTGTTCGGTTCAATTTCCATGCTTGTGCCTAAGGCCAGGTTCACACTTGAGTTAAAATCGGAAGGGAACAAATGCAACATTAACCTATGGATCAGTTCACATTTGTCTGTTCGAATGGATCCGTTCCGCACGATCCGCTGAACGGACTGCAAATTTGCTGTTGGACCAATTTTTTCAGACCGCTGAGCCCAGCGCACCGGAAACAGATGCCAAAGCCCTGCATGTGAGAAAATCAACCATTTCTTCACACTAGTGAAGAAACGAACCATTCTAAGGGGAAAAATTCACTTTGGGGGAGAGCTGTCAGCCATGCTATCCCAGAAAATGCATTGCGCTGTCCACGTTTTGATTTTTGTGATTTTTCTACAGTAAAAAAAAAAAGAGAGAAAATCCTTCTTATCATTTCCCATTTTAAGTGTGCCTATTTTGAAACCAATCCTGATGTCATTTCCTGCCCTACTCTCCCCTGCCTGATTTGCCCACCTTTCACTATAGAAAGTGCATTGTCTCAGCATGAGAAATATTGGCTAATCAGAGAGGAACAGAGGTGTGGGAGGGGCAAACAGGAGTGAAAGAGGCTTCAGCCAATCAGACACATTAGTTAAGTCTGAGGGGAACTAGAGAAGAAGAAAAAGGACAACCCAGCAACTTCCTTTTTGTGTACCAAATTTTGTGTGTAGCAAATAAGGTAAACTGGGGAATGATCATTTATCAACAAAAGTTATAGTGGTTAGCATCCTTATTACTTGTTTACCAGATAAAATAATTGATTTTTGATTTTATACCCAACAGTTACACTTTAACACAGTTTAATGCATACACCCAATAGTTGCACCAATGGCATATTCATGCAAATATTACCAGATTGTACTCAAAATGGGACAAATGTAGAAGTAATGTACCAGAAAAATCTATTTGATGTCTGGTTGGCACGGTTTTGTATACAGAAAATTGGGAAACTGTGGTAATTGTAAAGTCCTGTCTGATATTTCATTCCACAGACAAAGGTCTCAAGAGTCTTGAGATTGCCACAAGATTTCATCATCAATCATCACCATGTGTGCAGGGCCGAATTTGTACTTTTCACCACCCAAGGCCCACTATCAGCAGCTGCCCCAGGAGCGACAGCATCCTATACCCCCCCCCCCCCAACATGGCAGGGATTGTAGGCTCCTCTGAGGGCAGTTAGTGATTAGCAATGGTAGGGATTAGACTCTGTAAGCTCCTTGGCAAGCGGCACATTTGGTGAGTGACAGGCAGCTCAGAGATCACTGTAAGTGCCCATTCGCTGCCCCTTCATCCCCCGAGTGCCAGATCCGGCTGTTTGTAGCTGTACAATGCTGTGTGCAAACTCTGTATAGCAAGATGAATGTTTGGCACGCTAACTGCTACTGCCTCCCTGCTGCCCACAGCCCACCCCTTGCTTTCCCGGTGTCCTAGGCCATGGCCTATGCGGCCTTGCCTGAAATCTGGCCGTGTGTGTGTGTGTGTGTGTGTGTGTGTGTTTGGTTCTTTAGATAACATTTTTATTACGTTTTATATCAAAACCTAAAAAAGTAAGAAGTAGTATTCCTTATTGGAATGGTGGCTGGATGGTGTAATGGTTAAGGGCTCTGCCTCTGACACAGGAGACCAGGGTTTGAATCTCGGCTCTGCCTGTTCAGTAAGCCAGCACCTATTCAGTAGGGGACCTTAGGCAAGTCTCCCTAACACTGCTACCGCCTATAGAGCGCGTCCTAGTGGCTGCAGCTCTGGCGCTTTGAGTCCGCCAGGAGAAAAGCGCGATATAATGGTTATTTGTCTTGTCTTATTAAAAAAAAAAAGCAGGAAAACATGCAAAAACGAATGGGCTTATCCCAAGATGCATAATAATAAGCAGCTCAAAGAGCTTTACATTCACAGTACACAAAATCTGTTTCCTAGAGAGAAGTGCATTAAGGGAAGGAAGGGGGGTCAATTAGCACAAGTGACGGCTTGATGCAATAAGCTTTAAAACAAAGAAATTTATAGGAAGGGCCCACTAGCATATCCTTACAGTGATTTGATGAGGACACCTGAACTGAGAGGGATTTGGTGGCTGCCATATGTATTTCCTTGGTGGCTGCCATATGCAATTGTACAACATAGTCTGAATGGTGAACAGCCTCTATTGAACTATAATTGTATCAGTGAATGAAAATAGAA
Organism: Hyperolius riggenbachi; assembly: GCF_040937935.1. Classification (NCBI taxonomy): domain Eukaryota; kingdom Metazoa; phylum Chordata; class Amphibia; order Anura; family Hyperoliidae; genus Hyperolius; species Hyperolius riggenbachi. The sequence continues at coordinate 335,683,124 of NC_090649.1, read as the reverse complement.
TACAAACAATAAAAGCAGTGCAGGGATATAAGAAAAACAAAGGGAACGTTTCTTATCTAGTTCTGGTCTTCCGAGCGCCTCTGTATCAAGTGATTGTGCTCGGCTGCTTAAAATTCTGTGCTGGTTTTCAAATAATAAATAGGGTGACTATGTCTCATCAGGCCAGCGCCGTTGGCCAATGTAGGCTTCGGGCCGCGCGTCAATGACGTCATGCGCATGCCCCTAGCATTTCCATTTATTACAGTTCTTAACTTGTATAGGGAAAGCTTATGCAGTATCTAAAACAGAAAAGAATCATGCCAAAAATTATAAAAATTGGAGCATAAAACATAAAAAGAACAAATCGGTATTGTAAAACATGGTTACAGTATTTGCAATCAGAACATTAAAAACAGTGGCGTAGCTACAAACCTCTGGGCCCCGACGCGGAATCTGGATGTGCCCCCCCCGGCAACAACCGCGTACCCCCCCCCTCCCACAACACCCGACGCACACACATATCTGAATCCCTATAGCTGTGCATGGCATGGCTATATCAATTCAGCTTTGCAGCAGCATGGGTGCCACGTTCAATTTGCAGACATACGCAGCACCCAGAGGAAATAGGGCAATTAGTAGCAAGATGCCTTTAATTAGATAGATTACTATCAGTATAGGCATAGAATAAAGATGCATACACACATTCAATTTTGATTGGTCAATCACTGACCAATTTTACCACTGCATGTAGTATGAGGGCCAAGAGACTTTGAATACTGTGAACAGAGCTGGGCTCTCATAATACCTAGAAGTAGTAAAATTGGCTATTCAAAATTGTATGTGTGTACCAGGCTTTACAGCTAATACTGTACATACAATACAGCTGGTTTACAATCAGTAAAGGGACAGAGCAACACCTTATACTGTACATACTGGAGGTAGCAGGGATCAGCACACACTGTAGCTAGTTTACTGTCAGTACAGGCACAGAGCAACACCTTATACTGTACATACTGGAGGTAGCAGATCAGCAAACACTGCAGCTAGTTTACTATCAGTACAGGCACAGAGTAACAGCTTATACTGTACATGCTGGAGGCAGCAGAGATCACCACACGCTGCAGTTAGTTTACCATCAAGTACAGGCACAGAGTAACAGCTTATACTGTACATACTGGAGGTAGCAAGGATCAGCACACGCTGCAGCTAGTTTACTATCAGTACAGGCACAGAGTAACATCTTATACTGTACATACTGGAGGTAGAAGAGATCAGTACACACTGCAGCTAGTTTACTATCAGTACAGGCACAGAATAACAGCTTATACTGTACACATTTAAAGTAGAAGAGATCAGCCCGAACCTAGTGCTGGGAATACACGGCTCGATTCTGAGCTGATAAGATGGCTCAATAGATAATTTCCGACACGTCCGATCGTTTTGCCGCTCGATTCTGCATTGGGGACAATGGAAAAAGATAAGAAAAACAAGCGGAAAATAAGAGAATCACCCACAGATTTGAGTGGCAAAAACGATTGGGCGCAGAATCGAGCACCAGAATCAACCCGTGTATTCCCAGCATAAGGCCCGGCTCACACTTACGTTTAAAAACTTTGCTGCCAACACGCACATATATATATATATATATATATATATATATATATATATATATATATATATATATATATATACACACACACTGCTGCTGACTGACACACACGCACGCACGCATGCACACACCTTAGCACTGGGTCACAAAGTTGACTGGTAATACCAATTTGTATTATACAAACATGCCTAATTAAACTTCACACTTAAATAGGATAATAATACAAGTGCTTAACCACTGCAGAATACCTTAAAACACTGCAATAAAATGCTACATTATAAAGCATAAATTCCCTGGACAGATTATAGGACCAATACAACAAACATACCCAGGCAATCAGGGGTGAGCCTGGGGTGCCTGGCACTTGGGTGCAAGATTTTCTCTGGCGCCTATGGGAGTGTTTAAATTAACCGCGCCCAACCACATAACCACACCTATGTCCTGCCTAATCACACCCACACCTTCCACCTCTTTACGCATGCATGAGATACCCCATTCCTACCCCTCTTCCATTGGCTTGCTCCTGGCTGGCTTTGGCTGCCTGCGAGTCTGCTAGTCTCTGGACTAACGCCGGCTGAGAGGTTCTGCGAGTTCGACGCAGTCACACACTGCGTATTTATGGCTGCCTGCGGCCACCCTACTCTCGCTCGCTGTCGTCGGCTCCTCCCCCGCCAAGCCCAAGCGTGAGGTGGGCAGCCTATATCTTTCCCGTTGCGCTGCGCAGCCTGCCAGTGTTGCCAACCTTTCATGTTATTTTTTACTGACAAATACCTAAAAAATTACTGACAAAGATTATTTTTACTGACAAAATTTCCCCACTAAATGCACATAAGAGACACCGTTTCACCAGTAAATGCATGAATGACAGACAGCCTTTCATCAGTAAATGCACATAATGAGAGACAGCTTTTCCCCAGTAAATGCACATAATAAGAGACCACTTTTCACCAGTAAATGCACATAATTAGAAACCGCTTTTCACCAGCAAATGCACATAATAAGAGACAGCTTTTCCCCAGCAAATGCACATAATAAGAGACAGCTTTTCCCCAGTAAATGCACATAATGAGAGACAGCTTTTCACCAGTAAATGCACATAATAAGAGACAGCTTTTCACCAGTAAATGCACATAATAAGCCCTTTAGGTAGTGAGTGACAGGGAGCCCCTTTAGGCAGTGAGTGACAGGGAGCCCCTTTAGGCAGTGAGTGACAGGGAGCCCCTTTAGGCAGTGAGTGACAGGGAGCCCCTTTAGGTAGTGAGTGAGTGACACGGAGCACCTTTAGGCAGTGAGTGACAGAGAGCCCCTTTAGGTAGTGAGTGAGTGACAGGGAGCCCCTTTAGGTAGTGAGTGAGTGACAGGGAGCCCCTTTAGGCAGTAAGTGAGTGACAGGGAGCCCCTTTAGGCAGTGAGTGAGTGACAGGGAGCCCCTTTAGGTAGTGAGCGACAGGGAGCCCCTTTAGACAGTGAGTGACAGGGAGCCCCTTTAGGCAGGGAGTGACAGGGAGCCCCTTTAGGCAGGGAGTGACAGGGACCCCCTTTAGGCAGTGAGTGACATGGAACCCCTTTAGGTAGTGAGTGAGTGACAGGGAGCCCCTTTAGGTAGTGAGTGAGTGACAGGGAGCCCCTTTAGGCAGTGAGTGACAGGGAGCCCCTTTAGGTAGTGAGTGAGTGACAGGGAGCCCCTTTAGGTAGTTAGTGACAGGGAGCCCCTTTAGGCAGTGAGTGAGTGACAGGGAGCCCCTTTAGGTAGCGAGTGACAGGGAGCCCCTTTAGGCAGTGAGTGACAGGGAGCCCCTTTAGGCAGTGAGTGAGTGACAGGGAGCTCCTTTAGGTAGTGAGTGACAGGGAGCCCCTTTAGGCAGTGAGTGACAGGGAGCCCCTTTAGGTAGTGAGAGAGTGACAGGGAGCGCCTTTAGGTAGTGAGTGAGTGCCAGGAAGCCCCTTTAGGTAGTGACTGAGTGCCAGGGAGCCCCTTTAGGTAGTGAGTGACAGGGAGCCCCTTTAGCTAGTGAGTGACAGGGAGCCGCCCCAGCCGCCGCCACCCCCGCTTCCCCCTTACCTTGCAGGCTGCGGCGTGTCAGACCTCAGGATCAGCGGCGACCCGACCAGTAAGAGCGGGCACCGGATGCACCCGCTCTATATGCGGAAGTGATGTCACTTCCGCATATCAGTGCGGGCGCTGGGTCCTAGCGCCCGCACTATTGGTCGCCGCGGCTCCGCCTGATCGAGGTCTGACGGCTAGAGGGAGGGAGCGAGCGAGCGGCGACTAGAGCGGGGGGGCCCGGGTCCTCCAACACACAGCCCCTGGGACCCGGGCCCCTCCCCTGCCTCTTCAGGAGGACAAGCCCGGTCGCCACGGCGACCCCTGCGACCGCGGGCCCTACGCCAGTGAATTTAAAAATAACACATACAAATATTTTAAAAGAGAGGACTGGTATATAAAAAAAATAGATTATTTGATATATAGTTTTATTTCCCCGTAACTCAGTCATATAGTACTGGATCTTGAACTATGTACTAGAAATTTTTTTCAAGCTGTTAATTAAGAACGTTGATTGTTAGAGTTTTAGAGTCTGGATCCAGTACATTTCTCTATTTCTCAGGGCGTCAAAAGTATTGTGCATTGGGGGTGAATTGATTCTATTAGTGTGATCATAAACAGGTGAGAATTATTATCGTGAGTAGTACCAAAGTGCTGGGAAACATTGTGCAAGGGATAATTCTTTAAGATGTTCCTTTTATGCTGGCCCACTCTGCTGCGAACTGTCTGGTAGTGTTGGGCGAACACCTGGATGTTCGGGTTCGGGCCGAACAGGCCGAACATGGGCCAGATGTTCGGCATGTTCGGCCCGAACGCCGAACTCAATGGGAGTCAATGGGACCCCCGAACATGCCCATTTTGGGGGCCCTATGGGGTCGCAGGCATAAGGGGGGAGCATGCCCCGGTCGCGGGGGGGGTCGGAAATTCCCCCCACCCCCTCCGCTAGCGCTCCCCCCTCCGCCCGCTTCCCCATAAAAAAAGTTTAAAGCAAGTTCAATAGTACCTGGGCTGGTGGCACTGGCTGGCAGTGGAGTGAGGAGGAGGAGGAGTCCGAGTAAGCAGAGTGACGTTGAGGCCGGGCAGCGGGCGGTTCAGCGCTAGTACCCTTGTGGTACTTCCGCCCTTTCTCTGACCTCACGTCCTCTGCGTGATGACGCATACGAGGACGTGAGGTCAGAGAAAGGGCGGAAGTACCACAAGGGTACTAGCGCTGAACCGCCCGCTGCCCGGCCTCAACGTCACTCTGCTACTCTGACTCCTCCTCCTCCTCACTCCACTGCCAGCCAGTGCCACCAGGTACTATTGAACTTGCTTTAAACTTTTTGTATGGGGAAGCGGGCAGAGGGGGGAGCGCTAGCGGAGGGGGTGGGGGGAATTTCCGACCCCCCCTGCGATCGGGGCATGCTCCCCCCTTATGCCTGCGACCCCATGGGGGGCAGTATTCGGCCGAACAGGGCCCTGTTCGGCCGAACAGGGGCCCTGTTCGGCCATGCATTCAGCAGTTCGGCGAACCCCGAACAGTTTGGCCGAACACCATCAGGTGTTCGGCCGAACTCGAACATCACCCGAACAGGGTGATGTTCTGCAGAACCCGAACAGTGGCGAACACTGTTCGCCCAACACTACTGTCTGGGTGGTGCGTCCCACATATTGGAAATTACATGGGCAGGAAATTATGTATATAATGTTCCTTGATGAACAATTAATGGTTTGTTTAACAGTACATTTGGTCTGTGTGACCGTAGATATGATTGTGCTGGTAGATTTTATGAAGGAACAAGCCTGACATCTAGGTCTGTTACAGGGAAAAGAACCTGGGTTGGATGGGGCAATGGGGAGCTGTGATATATCAAGGGGGGCCCGCAATTTGCTGGGCGCTAGGAGATTTCGCACACTGGGAGCTCTTTTGAACATTAGGGTGGGAGTAGGGGGCAACTGTGACCTGAGATATGGGTCTTGTGAGAGTATTTCCCATCTTTTATGTAAGATGGATCTGATGTTACTGTGTTAAGCGTTATATCTAGTAATGAAACGTAGGAAAGGGAAGGATTTGTTCTGGTTGAGTCTAACATGGCTTTCCTTTTACGCTAAAAGGCTGTTCACCATTCAGACTATGTTGTAAAAATTGCTTTAACCTCTTCACATGATTATTATGACTACAAACAGAGTGTGTTCTGTGAATAGATCACTCCTTTTAGCTCCAATTCCTGCTTACCCACTGAACACACATATACAATTTTCTAATCACAGTCATCATATAATTCTAATCGGTCTAAATTTAACATCCTCACCTAGCATCCTTGTAAAGGACACTGATCCAGACAACTTTTTTTCAGCTTTTGTAAGCTTTGTACCTATAGCTTGTATATGAACAAATTTGATACTGTTTTTTAACGATGTAAAGATATTTGAGATATCTAATGTGTGTAGAATCTCTGTATAACCAGGGTCTGTACACGTGTTCTTAGCCCTCTGTCCTCTGATCCCTTTCTTCCCCAATTCCTTTTCTCCATTGATTGCCTGATGAAGCGAGACTTTGCCCGTGAAACGCATTGCATACTAGATCTGCAATTAAATGTTATTTTTTATTATTAAAATAACGAATCCTTGTCTATTTCTCCTTGAGGGAGGTAAGTCCACCAACTTCCCCTTTTAAACCGTTTTTAGACGTTTTTACTCTACATTGGCGTCTCTGTTTAAACCTTTGTATCCAGTCTAGTCTACCCCTGGTGGAGGGTAGAGATGTAGCGAACGGTTCACCGGCGAACGGTTCCAGGCGAACTTTGGGGGTTCGCGTTCGCCTGCACCAGGCGAACTTTTGCGGAAGTTTGATTCGCCCCATAGACTTTAATGGCCGCCAACTTTAACGGTTAATAGCAAAGTCCCCTTACATAGTAGAAACACCAAAATTGTTGGGAATGTTAAGTGGAATAGTGGGAACAAGAGGAAAAAAATGTTTTTCAAAAAGACCTTATACTTTTTGAGAAAATCAATTTTAAAGTTTCAAAGTAAAATGAGCCGATTCATAAAAAAAAGAACCGATTCATTAAAAAGAACCGGATGATTCAAGAACTGTTAGTATAGCAGAGAATGCGTCCTGAGCAGGACGTGAAGCTGCCGGCTCGCTGCTGTCTCTCCCCACCTGCCTGCACCTGTCACCCTCACCTAGCCTGGCACCCAGCGCACCCATGGGTGCCAGGCTAGGTGAGAGTGACAGGTGAGGAGGTGGGGAGAGACAGCAGAAGCCGGCAGCTATGCGTCCAAAAGGAGGCATTCTCTGCTATGTGGGAGGCGTCGGAGATCTTCAATCAACTTAATTGAAGATCGCAACATAAGAGGATACAGTTCGTTGGATCGTTTACCGTGGATATTGGCGTGGGAAAACTTTTTTAAAGGTACAGGTAAGTATTTATGGTTAATTTAGAATAATAAAATACTTTTCTCGTGGTTGTGTTTTTATTTCATTTAACCCTTTGTGGAAGTGGGTAAAGGGTACTTTGTACCCCTATACTCATTTATCCTGGGAGGGGGGTGGGCATCTGGGGTCCCCTTCTTAAAGGAGACTCACAGATGCCACCATGAACCCCCCCCCAGGGAGTCGTCGCCCCCACCTCCTCCTGGGGCACCGGAGGTGGGGTAGAGCCCCTTGTCCATGGATTGGACAAGGGCCTCGGGAGGAGGAGGGGAAGGCTTGGCTGCCCCCCCCCGGAGCCCCCCATACCATATACCATGCGGGCTGGTATAGCTCAGGGTGCGAAGCCCCAGTCGGCCGGGGCTCCGCATTCTGGCTATCCCAGCCTGCATGGGGGACAAGGGGTTACAGAGGCTCGGGAGGGGGGACCCCACGTCATATATATATATATATACACACACACACACATATATATATATTTTTTATTTTTTTTTAAAGGACTTAAGAGGCCACAAGTATGAAAAAAGTTAAATACCATTTCATAATCCAGATCCATGGAGGACGCCATCTGCATTCATTCCGCCATGGCACCCGCAGTAATACCGGCCCCGGTCGGGTCCCGAACCCTCCAAACGGGTCGGGTTCTCATTCCCCCCTCAATATGGCCGCCACAGATTGCCGCGGCTGCGCAGTCCGCAAAGATGCGATTGCGGCTGCGCAGCTGTAGGTCCTCCTCCCGATGCGTCTGATGTATGCACGCATATTGATGACGCGGCAGGAGGAGGCTCTAGAGCTGCGCAGGTGCAATCACGTCTGTGCGGACTGCGCAGCCGCGGCAATCTGTGGCGGCCATATTGAGTGGGGAATGAGAACCCGACCTGTTCGGAGGGGTCGGGAGTCGGGACCCGACCGGGGCCGGTATTACTGCGGGAGCCATGGGGGAATGAACGGGAGGGTGCGGATGGCGTCCATCTGGATTATGAAAAGGTATTTAACTTTTTTCACATTTGTGGCCTCGGAAGTCCTTTAAATATTGTTTCCTGCTATCTTTTTAACATATCCTGCAAATTTGGTGTTGCTAGGATGTAAGGGGCCTTTGAAAGTGGTCTAACACCCAG